>NC_057794.1:470705797-470877741 GCF_018294505.1 Triticum aestivum
CAGGCGTAGGCGAAGGCGGGGGACGGCGCCGGAGCGCGGCGCGGGTGAGTGTCGGGGAGCGGGTCGCGGGCGCCGGTGGGCGGGATCAATGGCCGGTGATGGTGACGCAGGCGAGCAGCAGCAACGGGAAATCGGCGGCAGTCCAAGGCGAGGCCACGTGGTGTAGCGCTGGGTCGGCGATGGCCGGCTGCGGCCACAGCGGGCGCGCGGGGCGCGTGCAGCACGCGGGCGGGCACGGGGGGGTTCGGAGCGGTGAGCAGGGACGGGCGCGCGTCGACCAGGAACGAGGCGGAGGAGAGAGGAGAGAGGGGCGCGTGCTAACGGGGCCGGTAGGGGAGTGGCAGCGGGGCGCGAGGTGGAGGTCAGGGACGTTGCGACGGAGAGGAGCAGTCCGGCGAGGAGGAGGTGCCGGCAAGGTCGTGCTCCGGGCGGCGTCAGGGGCGACGGGCGACGGCGGTTGGCGCGGCGAGCTTGATCCCGATCCAATCTGCATCGGGAGGGGGGAGTGGGGGCGCGAGTGGGGGGGTTAGGGTTTGCGGGTGAGTTGGACTGGGGTTTGTAGGGGCCGGCTGGGCCGGCCTAGTCGGCCTGGTGGCTAGTTGGGCCAAGGCCCATCAGGCAGGGGAGGGTTTTCTCCTTTTGTTTTTTTATTAGTTTTGTTTTCTTCTCTCTTTTTTTCTTTTTTTATTTCTATTTTCTGTTTTAACTCTTTTTTATGTATTTAGGTTTTTTATAAAAGCATGGTTCCCTCACCATAAATACCTAAGCATTTATTTGCACACTCCGAACATTTTAGTTTAATATTTTGAAAACTTATGTTGGTTGCCTTTAATTCAAATTTGAATTCGATTCGTTTTGAACTAACGCGAGATTTGTCAACAGTAACTGAGGTGACGTGGCATCATTACGAGGGGGGTTACTGTAGCTCAATTACCCGGGCATTACAAAACTCCTGCACTACAAGAAATCTCGTCCTGAGATTTAGGAGGTAGAAGGAAACAGTGCGGGGTATTCATCACGCAGGCTATCCTCGCATTCCCAAGTGGCTTCATCTTCAGAGTGATGCGACCACTGGACTTTGAGGAACTTGATCGCCTTCAGACGTGTGCGGCGTTCAGCTTGGTCGAGAATGCGGACCGGATGCTCTTTATAGGAGAGGTCCTGTTGCAATTTGAGCACTTCATGATCCACTGCTCGGATTGGGTCCTTGAAGCAACGACGGAGCTGTGACACGTGGAACAGATCGTGAACCCGAGAAAGGTTCGGCGGAAGCTCTAGTTGGTATGCCACTTTTCCACGCCTTTCGAGAATAGTGAAGGGACCGATATAGCGAGGAGCTAGCTTGCCCTTGATCCCGAAGCGGTGAGCACCCTTCATTGGTGTAACTCGAAGATAAGCCTGTTCGCCAGGTTGATAGACCATGTCTTTGTGATGATAGTCATACTGACTCTTCTGACATGACTGAGCAGTCTTGAGATTCTCACGAATAATGCGGACTTGTTCTTCGGCCTGTTGGATAGTATCCGGACTGAAGAGTGGATGTTCCCCAGTTTCTGACCAGTTCAGAGGGGTCCGACACTTTCGGCCATATAACACTTCGAAGGGGGACATCTTCAGACTAGCTTGATAGCTATTATTATAAGAGAACTAGGCATACGGAAGAGATTCCTCCCATTTCTTGCCGAAGGAAATTACACAAGCTCGAAGCATGTCCTCGAGAACTTGGTTGACACGTTCAACTTGTCCTTGGGACTGAGGATGAAACGCCATACTGAACGACAGATGAGTTCCCATAGCTTCTTGGAAACTAGCCCAGAATCTTAAAGTGAATAAGCTACCACGGTCTCAACTGATAACCAGTGGAATACTGTGAAGTAAAACAATTCTGGACATGTAGAGAGTTGCAAGATGACTAGCAGTGATTGTTTCTTTGACCGCCAGAAAATGTGCAACTTTAGAAAGCCGGTCAATGACGACAAGAATAGCATCATTACCTTTCTGTGATTTGGGAAATCCAGTGACGAAGTCCATTTCAACATGGTCCCATTTCCATTCAGGAATAGAGATAGGTTGCAGAGTTCCAGCAGGCCTTTGATGATCAGCTTTGATATGATGGCAAAGGTCACACTCAGCAACATAACGAGCAATGTCCTGCTTCATATTACACCACCAGAATCTCTGACGGGTGTCCTGGTACATCATTGTACTACCGGTATGAATAGACAAAGGCGTATCATGAGCTTCTTTCATAACCTTTTTAGTCTGATCCAGGTTTTCCTTGAACATGGTACCACTAGGCGGCCTTTGAAGTACAAGGCGCCGTCATCGGTGATAGTGAAGAATGAGGGCTTTCCTTCTGCTAGATGGTGTTTAATCTTATGGACTTCAGAGTCATAACCTTGAATAGTCTTTATACCGTCTACGAGATATGGTACGACAGCCAGGGTATTTAGAGAACCCTTAGTAACAACACGAAGATTCATCTTTTGGAACTCTGGGGGAGGGGAAGCAAGTGCACCAGGGGGAACAATATGAAGGTTCAGCTTTTTGAATTCTTCAACAAGTGAGGGCTGAACTTTGTGAACCTGGAGGTGGTTGCAGTAAGACTTGTGGCTCAAGGCGTCAGCCATTACATTAGCCTTGCCTGGGGTATAGGGTATACCCACGTCAAAATCTACAACAGTCTCCATCCATCTTTGTTGACGAAGGTTCAAGTCTGGTTGAGTAAACAGATACTTTAGACTTTGGTGGTTAGTGAAGATCTTGCGACGATTACCGAGAAGGTAATGTCGCCACTACTTCAAAGCATGAATGACAACAGCAAGCTCGAGGTCATGAACTGGGTAGTTTTCTTCGTGAGGGCGCGGTTGACGAGAGGCATAAGCAATCACTCTGCGCTCTTACATTAGGACACAGCCTAATCCTTGACGGGAAGCATCGCAGTAAATGACGAAGTCCTTCTTAGTGTCAGGTGGAGCAAGCACTAGGGCAAAAGTCAACTTGTCTTTGAGCGCCTGGAAACTTTCCTGACACTTGTCTCTCCATTGGAACTTGACACCCTTATGCAATAGATTAGTCAGAGGCCTAGCGATCTTGGAGAAGTTCTCGAAGAATCAACGACAATAGCTGGCGAGACCGAGAAAACTTCTGACTTGCTTGACATTCTTCGGAGGAGTCCAATCAAGAATAGCCTGAACTCGTTCAGGGTTGACGGCAATACCATCCTTGGAGATGACATGCCCAAGATAGGTTACTTCGGGGAGCCAGAATTCACACTTGGAATACTTAGCATAGAGTTGATGCTCTTGAAGCTTTTCCAACACAAGATGAAGATGCCCAGCATGTTCTTCCTTGTTCTTGGAAAATACAAGGATATCTTCCAAATAAACCATGACGAACTTGTCGAGGTAATCCATGAATATGTAGTTCATCGGGCGACAGAAGGTGGCCGGAGCATTCGTTAAGCCGAATGACATGACGGTATACTCGTATGATCCATAACGAGTCACGAAGGCGGTTTTTGGGATATCCTCTTTAGGAACACGGATCTGGTCATCACCCAACCTCAAGTCGAGTTTGGAGAACACTAATGAACCAGCCAGTTGATCATAAAGATCATTGATCCGAGGAACAGGGTATTTATTCTGAACGGTAGCTTGGTTTATAGGACGGTAGTCTTGGACTAATCGATTCGTCCCATCCTTCTTCTTAACAAAGAGAGAAGGTGCTCCCTGAGGAGAGCAACTAGGGTGAATGAAACCTTTGCTAAGAGATTTGTCGATTTCCTCCTTAAGCTCAGTGAGTTCATGTGGCAGCATCTTGTAGGGTCGTTTGGCTATAGGGGTGGTGCCTGGTTTCAAGTCGGTGATGAATTCGACAGCTCTAGCAGGGGGAATCCCTGGAAGTTCTTCCGGAAAGACATCTTGGAATTAACGAACGATGGGAATGTTTTAAATGCCCTCGAGTGGTGCAGAGTTCAATGCATTCAAGGCATAAAGTCGTGCCTCGGCATTCTGAACTAGACAAGCATTGTAGCTTATTATTTCATCGGAAGGGTGTAGCAGATGGACGGTCTTAGTGGAGCAAACTATAGAAGCAGTAAGCGCCTTCAACCAATCCATTCCTAGAATGAGTTCAATGCTATAGGACTTCAGTACGATGGGAGAGACAAGTAATTCTAGTCCTTCAATTTCAACGGGAACGTTGTGACTAACCATAGAGGTTTGACATTGGCCCGCAGGAGTGTGTACCACTATCGCAGTGTTCATCTCTTCGTATTTAGTGCCATGCATGAATGCAAACTCGGCTGATATGAATGAATGTGATGCTCCTGTATCAAATAAAATAGATGTTGGTACTGAATTTATGAGGAGTGTACCCATCACGGTAGCAGGCTGGTCTAGAACTTCATTGAGACCAACGTGGTTGGCATGAACATGACCATAAGACCTGGCGGTGTTGTTGCGAGGCTGGTTGCTTCCACGGCCAGCTGCGGGAAGGGCCAGTTGCTCCTGGTTCTGATTCTGATAGCAGTTCCTAGCAAGGTGACCAGGTAGGCCACACTTGCAGCACAAACCATTATTGGGAGTGGGAACAGGAGCTCGGGGTGGTGGAGCTAGAATTCTCGGCTGCCTTGGTGGGGGAGGCAGACGCGGTGCAGCATAGGACTGCCTTGGAGCAGGTGCTGTAGGCTGGTACATTTTGTTGGGAATCCATATCCTACGCTTCTGCGAGGACGGGCCCGAAGATGAGTGAGGGAGTCCTGGATTAGGGGGTGTCCGGATGGCCGGACTATACCTTGAGCCGGACTCCTGGACTATGAAGATACAAGATTGAAGACTTCGTCCCATGTCCGGAAGGGACTTTCCTTGGCGTGGAAGGCAAGCTTGGCGATATGGATATGTAGATCTCCTACCATTGTAACCGAATTTGTGTAACCCTAACCCTCTCCGGTGTCTATATAAACCGGAGGGCTTTAGTCCGTAGGACAACATACAGAACAACAATCATACCATAGGCTAGCTTCTAGGGTTTAGCATCTCCGATCTCGTGGTAGATCTACTCTTGTACTACCCATATCATCAATATTAGTCAAGAAGGACGTAGGGTTTTACCTCCATCAAGAGGGCCCGAACCTGGGTAAAACTTTGTGTCCCTTGCCTCCTATTACCATCCGGCCTAGAAGCACAGTTCGGGACCCCCTACCCGAGATCCACCGGTTTTGACACCGACATTGGTGCTTTCATTGAGAGTTCCTCTGTGTCGCTGCCGTCAGGCTTGATGGCTCCTACGATCATCAATAGCGATGCAGTCCAGGGTGAGACCTTCCTCCCCGGATAGATCTTCGTCTTCGGCGGCTTCACACTGCGGGCCAATTCACTTGGCCATCTGGAGGAGATCGAAAGCTATGCCCCTGGCCGTCAGGTCAGATTTGGAAGTTTAAACCACACGGCTGACATCCGCGGGGACTTGATCTTCGACGGATTCGAGCCACTACCGAACGTGCCGCACTGTCACGACGAGCATGATCTAGCTCTGCCGCCGAATAGTGCCCTGGAGGCCGCACCCGCATCGGCTTCGACCCTTAATTCGGAGCCAACTGCGCCAATTGAGGATGGGTGGTTGGACGCCGCCTCGGGGGCTGCGATCCCAACGGCAATCGAGCCGAACACCAGCCCCGCACTCCGCAAGACTCGTGACTCCAAGGAGCCGGACTCCTCTCCGGACTCCGAACCCTCCGCACCCCTGCCGATCGAATCCGATTGGGCGCCGATCCTGGAGTTGACTGCCGTGGACATCTTTCAGCACTCGCCTTTTGGCGATATTCTGAAGACACTAAAGTCTCTCTCTTTATCAGGAGAGCCTTGGCCGGACTATGGTCAGCAAGGTTGGGATACGGACGATGAAGAAATTCAAAGCCCACCCACCACCCACTTTGTAGCCACTGTCGACGATTTAACCGACATGCTCGACTTCGACTCCGAAGACATCGACGATGTCGGAGTAAACGACCACGGGTAGCCTAGCCGGTTCCCCCTGGCCCTTCTGAAAAAATTACGAGCCGATCCGGCCCTCAAGAATGCAAGACGTGGGGCCGCCTTCCCCTTGCCAGCTGTCTCCCAGGCCAACTATCGGAATGCGGCCCGGCTTTAGCCCCCATGAAGAAAGCCGCGGGAGGGCCGGCTCCAAGAAGCCGGCCGCGAGAAGGCCGACTCCAAGAAGCCGTCTCCCCCAAAGTGGTCAAGATCGTACCCTCGAAGTCTGCATCCACATAACGGCGATGTGGCGGGGCGTTGCTATAGTAAAGCCTGCCGCCCCCGAATCCTGGAGCACGCCTAGCACAATGCGCCGTACGGGGTGGCCATGACCCGTCCGGCGCGGCACTGTTGCCATGTCGACCCTGATACCACCCACGATGGGCTGTCAGCGCGGCCCACGGGCGGTGGGCCCCTTCAGGCAGAGAGACACTCAAAGGCGGCCAGGCCTCCCCTAGCCGGCCCAAGACAGGGCCGGCTCCCCACAGCCGGCTCGCCTCCTCCCTCGAAAGAGACGCCCCATTAAGGAGACAAGACATGGTGAGGCTACAGCGATCGCCCGCCGGGCGGTGGCACTGTAGCCACGCCCACCTCGGCGAAGCCCTCGTCACCAGGTTTGAGGCAACAGTAACCAGCCACCGACAAGGCGCTGGACAATGGGGCCTGCCTGTCGACCAAGGAGCCGGCAGCCGGCGGGACCCACCAGCCGACGGGCCCCAGCAGCCGGCGCAGAAGCCGGCGAGCGTAGACACAGACGGCTGGGGCCCACGCCCAGCCGGATTACCATTGTACCCCTGGGGGGTGGGCCTATATAAACCCCCCGGGGCACCCATGCAAAGGGTGGGTCTTAGCTAGTTTTAGACACCACATAGAGAGGAGAGGAGAGCTAGCCATGCCCTTCTTCTTCTTCTCGCCAAACAGCTCAAGGAGCATCTTGTAGCCACTCGTTCATCTAGTGACCATGCGGAGACCCCGCAGAGCAGCAGTAGGGGTGTTATCTCCACGAGAGCGCTGAAGCTGGGTAAGATTCGCCGGCGTGCATGTCTTCGCCTCATCCCTCTTCCAGGCACCGGCGATGTCTTACTGGCTCCCACAATGATAAGCCACCTGTTGGCATATGTCGCACCTACCACCCGACATTTGGCGCCCACCGTGGGGCCAGGTGCACCGTCATCCAGAGACCTGCTCTGGACGGGAACCCTCTTCCTCCCCAGCGAGCGTAGCCAGCCCGACACGCCCGATGGCGCTTGCCACAACGTGCTGCAAGGCGTCACCAACGTCTGCGCAGCAAGCGGCCTCGCCGATCTCCTTGACAAGACCCTCATCTCCGACGAGCTCGCCTCTGACGCGGGCACCGACCACCTCGTCAACCTCCTCGGCCAGCTCCACGTCTCCGGCGAGCCTGCTGTGGACTTGGAGTCTGTTGGCTCCAATGATCCGATGCCTGTCGACTCCGACATGGCCTCGCTCGACGCTTTCCCCACCGACGTCGTGATCTACAATGACCCTCTTCCCCGGGCCGATGGCTGCGATAGTGCCACCGCCGAGGTGATGGTCATCGGCCACGGCAGCGCTTCTGGCGAGAACGCCCTCGATGCCCCGCATGCGGTGGTCCACGACTTGTCCATCCCCCTCCCGGCAGATGCCGACGCCGAAGCACTGGAGGCTCGCCGCCTCGCCCTCCTCGCGGAGGGACGGAAGTTGGCTTCCATGAGACGCCTCACTGAGGCCCACCAGCGTGAAGTCGACCACGCCGCCTTTGGCACGCCGCCCCCAGGCGGGCCAAGCCGAGCCGGCGTTGTCAGACAGCGCGGCACTGCCCTCGCTGACACGCTAGGGGTCGACCGCCTAGTCTACGCCACTCCACTCGAGAACCTGCACTCTACCCAGGCAGCCGTAGACGAGCTAGATGGACTGGGGGCCGAAGAACTCCCCCACATGACCAGACGCATCCAGCAGCTAATCGATGCAGCCGCACAGTGGCACGAAGCCGACGCCCGCGCGGAAAGCCCTTCCCCGTGCCGAGAGCACGGTGCGACGAGCCGGACGCCGACTGCGGGTAAAACCCGCGCGTGACACGAGAAAGAGCCGGCTGCCAGCCAAAGCCGAACCTGGATCTCCATCGAGCGAGACGCAGAAGGCCGTCCCTGGGCCGTGGAGCGGCGGGGCAACCCGCCTCCGCCTCCGCCTCGTGGGGAGAGATATCCCACCCCACCGCCTGTCGCGCATCCGACTCTCAGCGGCCGACTAGGTCGCCGCGAGGGAGTCGGCGAGAACGACGCCCGCCATCGGATCAACCGCCTAGCGCGATCCCTGGCGCTAGAAGAAGAAGATGATGTCGGACCGCCTTGCTTTGGCCCCCGCATCCGCGATGATCCTTTCCCCAAAGGGTTCTCGCTCCCAAGAGACACGCCCAAGTACAACGGCTCAGTGAAGCCAGAAGATTGGTTGATCGACTACTCCACAGCGGTTCGCATAGCAAACGGCAACAGGCGCGTTGTCGTGAAGTACGTGCCCCTCATGCTGCAAGGCACGGCGTGGACCTGGCTCAACAGCCTCAGGCCATACAGCATCAATAGCTGGCTAGACTTCATATAAGCCTTCGTCCGCAACTTCACCAGCACCTACAAGCGGGCTCCCAAGCCCAAAAATCTCTCCTTGTGCGTACAAGGCCCAGCCGAGTCCACTCGCGACTACCTCACGCGTTGGGCCGAGCTCCGCAACTCTTGCAAAGGGGTGCACGAGGTGCAAGCCAAAGACTACTTCACTGCCGGGTGCCGAGAAGGCACCCTCCTCAAGCACAAGCTCCTCTGCGACGAGCCGACTACCCTCGACGAGCTTCTGGTCATAGCGGACAAGATGAAGACTGAACTCCGGGTAGACGCGTCCAGGAAGGTACTCAACCCGGCGCCGAAGACGCCGGCTGGGGACTCCGGCCGACGCCCGTACTAGAACGACCACAAGCGCAAGGGCCCCGCGCCGCTCTCCACCAGTCAGCAGGTGGCCACAGTTGAAGACGAGCGGCCCGAAGGGTGGCCCGCACCCAAGAAACAGAAGGGCGGCAGGCTGGCTTGGCAGCCGGCCTTCTCCTACGAGCAAACTCTCGACGCCCCGTGCAAGTTCCACAGCGGCGTGAAGCCATCCAACCACACAACCCGGAAGTTCCACTGGCTCACCCGAATCTCCAAAGGCGAAGGGCTCGCGCCGCCTCCGCCTGCTGGTCCGCCGCCTCCGGCCCCGCAGTCGCCGACCACTCGGCCAGCAGTCGGAGCTGTGCATGATGAGTTCCCCGACGAGCATGCCGCCTATGTCGTCTTTACAAGCCAGCCCGAAGGCCGGCGCAGCAGACGCCGAGAGCACCAGGAAGTCAACGTGGTCGCTACCAACCCCGCCGAGCACATGCACTGGTCAGAAAAGCCTATCAGCTAGAGTCGGGCTGACCACCAAGAGATGATGGCATCTCCCGGCTCTTATGCGTTGGTTTTGGATGCCACCCTTGCAACGGACAGACGCGCCGCCCGTTTCTCCCGCGTGCTGATAGACGGTGGGAGCAGCATCAACATCTTGTACCGTGACACCCTGGAGAAGCTGAACGTCAAGACGAAGCAACTCATGCCTACTCGGACTGTGTTCCATGGCATTGTACCCGGGCTGTCCTACGCCCCCATTGGCAAGATCAAGATTGATGTTCTCTTTGGGGACAAGGATCATTTCCGCCGGGAAGCAATCTGGTTTGAAGTAGTGGACCTGGAGAGCCCCTACCATGCATTGCTTGGCCGTCCTGCCTTGGCCAAGTTCATGGTTGTTCCCCACTATGCTTACCTCAAGATGAAGATACCGAGCGCCAAGGGCATCATCACCATAGTCGACGATTACAAGAAATCTTTCGAGTGCGCAGCAGCCAGCAGCCGGCTGGCCGAGTCCCTTGTGATTGCCGAAGAAAAGAAGATGTTGGACCAAGTCGTGGCCATGGCCAGCAAACAGCCGGCCCTGTCCCCCGATCCCAAGGAGTGTGATGCCCAAGGATCTTTCCAGCCGGCCAAGGAGACGAAGAAGATACGTCTTGACCCCGAGCACCCAAAAAGGTTCGCTGTCATCGGGGCAAACCTAAACAGCAAATAGGAAGGCGAGCTCGCCGATTTCCTCCGTGAGAATCGAGATATCTTTGCATGGTCCCCTAAGGACATGCCGGGTGTTTCGAAGGAATTCGCCGAACACAAGCTAGACGTCCGAGAAGGCGCAAAACCAGTCAAACAACCCCTCCGCCGACTGTCGGAGGAGAAAAGAAGGATTGTGGGAGAAGAGATAGCCCGGCTTCTGGCAGCCGGCTTCATTATGGAGGTTTTATTTCCAGAGTGGCTGGCCAACCCAGTCCTCGTGCTAAAGAAGAAGAACAAGTGGCGCATGTGCATAGATTACACGAGCCTCAACAAGGCCTGCCCAAAGATCCCTTTGCCCTGCCAATGATTGATCAAGTGATAGACTCCACGGCCGGATGCGAGTTGTTGAGTTTCTTGGATGCTTACTCAGGATACCACCAGATAAAGCTAGATCCGGCTGACCGCCTGAAGACCGCCTTCATCACGCCGTTCGGAGCTTTATGCTACCTGACTATGACATTCGGCTTGAGAAATGCTGGTTCCACTTTTCAGCGTTGCATGCAGAAGTGCCTCCTCAAGCAGCTTGGCAGAAATGTCCACGTCTACGTAGACGACATTGTGGTGAAGACGGAGAAGCACGACACCGTACTGGAAGACCTCAAGGAAACATTTGAGAACCTGCGTCGGTTCCAGATCAAGCTCAACCCCGAGAAATGCGTGTTCGGAGTGCCAGCCGGCCAGCTCCTAGGCTTCCTGGTCTCCGAACGCGGCATCGAATGCAACCCAGTAAAGATCAAGGCCATTGAGAGAATGACGATTCCCACCAAACTTCAAGACGTCCATAAGTTCACCGGGTGCTTGGCCTCCCTGAACCGCTTCATCAGCCGGCTCGGGGAGAAAGCTCTCCCCCTCTACCACCTCATGAAGAAGACCACTCACTTCGAGTGGAACGACCAAGCCGACCAAGCTTTTCACGAACTGAAGAAGATGCTGGCCACGCCGCCTGTCCTGGCGGCTCCGACTGAGAAAGAGCCCATGCTCCTCTACATTGCTGCAACCAGCCGAGTGGTCAGCACCGTCATCGTAGTCCAGCGCCCAGAAGAGGGCCGAGCCCAGCCGGTCCAGAGGCCGGTGTACTATTTGAGTGAGGTGCTGTCTACCTCGAAGCAGAACTACCCGCAGTACCAGAAGATGTGCTATGGCGTGTACTTCGCCGCCAAGAAGCTGAAGCCCTACTTCCAAGAGCACCCCATCATGGTCGTATGCACCGCCCCGCTTGCCGAGATCATAGGCAGCTGGGATGCATCCGGCCGGGTGGCAAAATGGGCCATCGAGCTGGCCCCCTACATGATCTTCTACCAGCCTCGCACCGCCATCAAGTCCCAAGCGTTGGCCGACTTCCTCGTCGACTGGGCCGAGACCCAGTACCTACCGCCAGCTCCCGACTCCACTCATTGGCGCATGCACTTCGACGGGTCCAAGATGCGCACCGGCTTGGGAGTCGGCGTCATCCTCACCTCTCCCAAAGGCGACAAGCTCAGATACACGCTGCAAATTCACTTTGTCGCCTCCAACAACATGGCCGAGTACGAGGCGCTCATACACGGGCTCCGGCTTGCCAAAGAGCTCGGCATACGCCAGATCCTATGTTACGGCGACTCGGACTTGGTAGTCCAGCAATCATCCGGTGACTGGGACGCCAAGGACGCAAATATGGCAAGCTACCGCTTCCTCGTTTAGCAGATCAGCGGGTACTTTGAAGGATGCGAGTTCCTCCACGTACCGCGAGCCGACAACGAGCTAGCTGATACCCTGGCTCGAATAGGCTCCGCTCAGCAGGCAATACCAACCGGTGTCTCTCTGCAACGCCTCCTCAAGCCATCTATCAAGCCGTCTCCAGAGTCCGATTCCATCTTCGTGCCGCCTGACCCCGACGCAGCCGGGTCCGGCTCGAAGAACCAAGCAGGTGACCCGGGGACTTCGATAGTCGGCCCGGGGGCGTCAGTAGGTGGCTCGGGGACTTCCGTAGTTATGCCCGACCCGAGGACTGCCACACCCGGCTCGGGGACTGCGGTAGTCGGCCCGGGGACTGCACCAACACAACAGGCGGCGGCCGACTCCAGCATTTCACAACCCAGCCCGCCCGCCCTGGTCGCAGTAGCCGTGTTGGCAATAGAAGAAGTCGCAGCTCCATCATGGGCCCAGTCCATCCTCAACTTCCTAATAAACCAAGATCTGCCGGCTGACGAAACAGAGGCAAGACAAGTCCAACGCCGAGCCGGAGCATACACAATCATCAACGGAGAGCTCGGCAGGTGCAGTGTCACTAGAGTCTTCCAGCGATGCGTCGAGCAAGAGAAGGGCATTGCAATCCTCAGAGACATCCACCAAGGAGAATGCGGCCACCATGCGGCCTCAAGATCACTCGTCGCCAAAGCTTTCCGCCATGGGTTCTTTTGGCCGACTGCTTTGAATGACGCCAAGGAGTTAGTTAAACATTGCAAAGGGTGCCAAGTCTTTAGCTCCAAGCAACACATGCCGGCTTCGGCACTCAAGACCATTCCCCTCACTTGGCCCTTCGCCGTTTGGGGACTGGACATGGTGGGCCCATTCAAGACGGCGCGCGGCGGCATGACACATCTGCTTGTCGCCGTGGATAAATTCACCAAATGGATTGAGGCAAAGCCGATCAAGAAGCTGAATGGGCCGACTGCCGTGACATTCATCACAGACATAACAACTCGGTACGGCATGCCACACAGCATCATCACCGACAACGGCACGAACTTCGCCAAGGGAGCATTGGCACGTTTCTGCGCGACATAGGGCATCCGGCTGGACTTAGCGTCCGTTGCCCACCCGCAGTAAAACGGCCAAGTTGAGCGAGCCAACGGCCTCATCCTTTCTGGCATCAAGCCCCGACTGGTCGTACCACTGGAGCGTTCGGCCAGCTGTTGGCTCGATTAGCTGCCGGCTGTCCTATGGAGTCTGCGCACTACCCCAAACAAGTCAACCGGCTTCACTCCTTTCTTCCTCGTGTATGGTGCTGAGGTGGTCATCCCAACTAACATCGAGTTCGACTCGCCTTGGGTAACCATGTACACGGAGGCGGAGACCAAGGAAGCAC
The DNA here is from genome assembly GCF_018294505.1 of Triticum aestivum. NCBI lineage: Eukaryota > Viridiplantae > Streptophyta > Magnoliopsida > Poales > Poaceae > Triticum > Triticum aestivum. The sequence goes on from NC_057794.1 coordinate 470,719,060, forward strand.
GAGAAAACGGCATCGACCTGCTGGAAGAAGGACGGCTGTTAGCCCTCAGCCGGTCCACCATCTACCAGCAGGGCTTGCGCCGCTACCACAATCGGAAGGTCATACCAAGATCTTTCCAAGAAGGCGACCTCGTGCTCCGGCTGATCCAGCGAACAACCGGCTACCACAAGCTCTTGGCCCCTTGGGAAGGCCCCCTTGTCATCAGTAGAGCGCTGGGAAATGACTCCTACTACCTGATCGACGCATAGAAGCCGAAGGTACGAAAGAGAGACGACTCCGGCAAGGAGTCGGAACGACCATGGAACGCCAACCTCCTCCGAAGATTTTACAGTTGAAATGCAGTATGTATCACGCTAACTTTTGGACTAAGTACGAGACAATAGGCCCCCCGAGGAGAACTCGGGGACTGCCATCTTTTATCTATGAATGAAGAGTATCATAGCTATGATCATGTCATTACATTCACTTGTTTCGTCCGGCACCGGGTTTGACTAGTCGGCCCGAGGACTGGCCGCCTTGAGTTATATTAAAAGTCCTACCCGTGGTCAGACAAGTAGTGTGCCGGTGCCCAAGCCTTCTCTTTCCAAAAGTCGCAGTTCGAAGAACCGGCTGTCCGGCTGGCAAGAGTTAAAGGCAGGAAAGGATGCCCACACGAAAAACGGCTAGGGACTAATGGACTAATATAACAAAAGCCGGTTTTTCTCCCACCACCGACCGACTACCAGAGTAGCCGGCCGGCCGGCTTCCATTCACCTCGCTTAAATCTAAGAAAGCTCGAGTACTTGCCTTCCCCCCAAAATATATATATATATATATATATATATATATATATATATATATATATATATATATATAAGCCAAGTCCTTTCCTAGCCACAGGCTGCAGAGCAGCTGCCGGTTGGGAAGGCAGCAGCCAGGGGAAGGCGGCAAAGGAAACAGCCTAAGGATAAAAAGCATACGCGAATGGAAGCCAAACACACACACGATCATATTTATACAAAAGACCTTCGAAAGGCCAGCATTCAACATAGTTTGAATACACCCCCAGTGGGTGGAACGGCACAAGTTTAATAAAAATTGTTCAAAGAGTAACAAGCAGGAAAAGCAAGGACGGCAGACTAAGCCAAGGGAGCGACTGGCGAGTCGGGCAGGTCGGTAGAGATGGCAGTGCTGGCTGGAGGAGTGGCCGGCTGGCGAACCTCGGCATGATCACCACCTCCCGCAGAGGGCGCGCTAGCACGCGCCTCATTGCTGGAGGCACAGTCAGGCTGGGGCTGGCTGGCCGCTTCACCGGCCGGCTCGACGTCTTCGCCTTCCTCTCCTTCGTCGTCTTCACCTTCATCGCTGGAAGCGATCTCCTTCGCCGAGTCCTCACCCGCTGCCGGGTCGAACCCAAACCATTCCTCCGGCTGGGAAACACCGTCGTCATTTATCTCAGGAGCAAAGACGCTGATGTCAGTGCACTCGGCGATCGTCGAGGCACGCTGAGCGATAGCCAGCCGCACCTCCTCCATCTCCTCATCGGCCTCCAACCGCCAGGTGCGCAGCTGATCCAGGTTCAGCCCGGGATACCAGGCTCGGACGAACTCCAGCGCCCGCCCAGCTCCAAGCCGGGCCGCCGATGCCTTCCAGGCCTCAAAGCGGCCAACCGCAACCTCCAGCTAGTCTGCAGTCCGACTCGGGGTGCGGGGAATCGCTTCGCCTGGCCAGAGGGCGGCCAACACCTGCGCCCCGGCGCGCTGGAGGCGGCGGAGCATGCGGTGAGCCGGCTGCAGCCGGGCTTGGACCGCCAATAGTTACTCCTCAAGCGCCCGGCTCGCGTCCGGCGCGATTTCAGCCCCCACCTGCCGGCGCGCCTCGCGGTGGGCCTCGATGGTCTGGGTGGCAAAGACGGAGTAGCCGGGGAAGTATTCTTCACAAAGAACAAAAAGCAGCACAAGTCAGAACACAAATCAGGGGGCAAGGGGCAAGCAAGGAGTGAGGAAGGCGGCTTACCATCGATCAGATCCTCAACCCGGCCGAAGCCCTCGCTTAGCGCTTGTTTTGCCTCAGCCCAGCCCGCCGCTTCGGTCTCGAACTCAGCTTTGAGGGCGTCCTCACTGTCCTGCACCTTCTTCAGGGCCGCCTTGTGGCTCTCCTCCTGGTCGGCCAACTTCTTGGCCAAGCGGTCACGCTCCAGGACCAAGGCGTTGTACTTGGCTTCCTTGGCGCGAAGGGCGGCCTGGGCCCCGCTGAGCTGTCCCCTCAAGTCGGAATTGGCTCCTGCAAGCATGAAGACAAAGGAAAAATCAATAAGGAAGAAGTCGTCAGGGAAGATCCGACCCGACTGCTCAGCAGTTGGCCCGAATCTCGGGGACTACACCCAGTGGGTGCGCTGACGCGCCACCACAGGAGATGAACGAGACAAAGCACGCACTCCGGCTGTTGGTCAGGTCCTCGGTTTTCCAGCCCAGCTCCTGAGCCTGGGAGTTGAAGGCAGCAGCGCGGAGGTTATGGTATTCCTGGAAGATCAGACAGGATGCGAGGATAAGATAGCTGTCAGGACCTAGTAAGTTCCAAGCCGCCTGCTCAGCAGCCGACTCGGAACTCGGGGACTACACCCAGTGGGTCCGCTGATGCGCCCCCACGGAAGAAATCAAAAAAGCAAAACAACCAAGTCCAGAAGACTCACCCGGATGACGGCCCGCGTCGTGAGGAACTCTTGGGTATATCGCTGCAGCAAAGCGGCCTGGGCTTGAAGCCGGTTCCGGACCTCCTGGGCTACCGTGTTCAGCTCGGCCGTCTCCCCGCTGGGCGTTCACTCGGACGTGCTGGCGCTGGCGGCCTCCAGGGCCTCCGCCGTCTGGCTGGCGCCCGCGGCTCTGTGCGACTCCGGTGCGGAGGTAGCTTCCCCTGCGCGCCGGCGAAATGCCGGCTGCACCTCGAGGCCGGCCCCTGCCTCCGGCTCGCCCTCGGCCGGCTGCTCTGGCGCCGATGCTGGTTAGCCACTTTGGCCCGCTCAAGTCGGCGCCGTCTGTGGCGCCTCCTCCACGAAGACCACGTGGTCCTCCCTCTTCTCCATCACCGGCGGGTCTTGGTCGACCTCCTCCGACGGGGGCACGGGGATGTCGGGGGCCATGGCGCGGAGGGGAACGACGAGCAGCGGAGGCTGGTTGTGCGAGGCCTGCGCCTCCGTCTCCCCGGCTACCGCCTCCACCCGGGCCTTGGCCGCCGCGTTGGCCTGCTCCTTCGCCGCCTGGGCGGTCCTTCGCTCCGCCGCCTCCCGCTCCTCCCGCGCCTCCCATGCGTTCCGCTCCGTGGCCTCCATGAGGTCGGCGCGGGGATCCACGCGGCGGGAGCCTGAGGACCCTCCAGTCGGCCCGACTACGGAACCACCAGGACCTCGCTCGAGGGAAACCGGTGCCCTGACCGGCGAGCAAAGAAAGGTTTAGAAGAGCCTCAATCGAAGAGGACAACAAAAAATACAAGACATTTGACGATTTACGCCGAGATCGTCTGCGGCTGTTTCACCGCCTTGCGAAAGCGGGCCACCTTCGCGGGCGCCTCATCCCACTTGGTCGCCACCGTGGAACCCTTGGATTTCTTCGGTCGGAGGCCGAAGTAGGTCGACGCGGCCCGGCGTTTCTGCGCGCCACCACGGGCAGCCAGCGCAGCAGACGGGCCTGCGCCTTGATGATCAAGCACCGGCTGGCGGTGCGGGGCGGCTTCGACCTCGTCATCGTCCGCCCAGTCCTCGAGGCCGGCCCCGAGCCCCGCGCCTCCTGGCTCGTCGCCTTCCCCCACAATGGCATCTTCCATGGCGGCCGCTCCCAGGTCCGGATCATCGACGTCGTCCACCCTGCGGTCGGGGGGGAGCTGGCGCTCTACCCCTGCGGCTCCGGCCGTCGGCGGAAGAAGAAGGTTCTGCTGAGGGCAAACCAATTGATCAGAAGTCGGCCATCATGAGGCCGGCTACAAAAAGGAAGAAAAGAAGAAAACTTACGGTAGGTGGAGGGTTGGCGCGAGAATACGGCCCCTTGCCATATCGCCAATCCTCGGCGAGCTTGCAGTTGGAGATGTAGTTCACCATGTAAGACACCTCGGCATGAGGCATCTCCCTGGTGCTCAGCCGGCACGGGTCAAAGCGGCCGCTCATCTGACAAATCATGTGAGGCCGGCCTTGGAGTGGAAGTACTCGGCGCTCCATGAAGGCGGCCACCAGGTCGGCCCCGGTCAGGCCCTCCGACTGGATCATCCCCCGGAGCCGGGCGACGGCTGCGTTCCCGGCCTGAGACAACGACCTGGCCCGGTAGCTCCACGAGGGTTGCCTCCCAGCCAGTGGTCTGGCTACGTAAGCCGGCAGGTTGACGAAGTCGCCTTGCAGGGCGACGTTCTTCACGTAAAAATAGGACATCTGCCAGAGCTTCACCGACTGGATCAGCGGGATGGGCGGGAACGGATTGTTCTCGCCCGTCCGCCTCATGGCAATGAAGGCTCCGCAAGGGGCGGGCACGCCCGCGACAACGGTGCCGAGCTTGCTCTGGAATAATTCTCCCCAGAGCTCGAGAGTGGGGAGAACCCCAAGAAAGCCTTCGCACAGGGTGACGAAAGCCGACAGCAGCATCACCGCGTTGGGTGTGAGGTGATGCGGCTGGAGGTGGTAAAACTCAAGAAAAGCGTGAAGGAATCCGCTCGCCGGGAGGCCGAAACCGCGCAGGCAGTGCGAGCGGAAGATTACCCGCTCTCCCTCCTCCGATGCCGGCGAATCTCCCTCGCCGGCGCGCGACGAACCCGCATGTAGTTCTCGCCCGGCAGACGCCGCGTCCGGCGGAGGAACTCAACGTGATCCTCGTGGACGTTGGAGCCGTCCCACGAGCTCGACAACGCCATGTGGGCGGCACGGCGAGGAACAAGGCAATGCGACGGCGGAGACACGCACGACCCCGCTACGGCGGGACCGAAGGAACCGAGAGGTCCGACGGCGGAGCGGCGTGGCAATGGGTTGCTGCGGCGGCGGAAGGAAGGAGAAGGAAGGTGAGAATGGGTGGAGCGAGGGAGAGCGTGCGAGCCTCTGCCGCTCCCTCTCCCCCCCTACTTATAGACCCGCACCGCGGAGCCGAGGAGGCGCGGTGTGGGGGAACGTGGGATCAACTGTGCTCACTCCCCCACGTCCCGCGATTATTCCGCCCTGATGACGTAATGAAACCGCCGCGGGAAGGCGAGCGGTCCGTTGTGGGCCGCAGAAGATCCGCGCTTGGGCCGAGGCCTAGAAGTGGCGGGCCCGATCCTGCGGCGGTGTCCCATCGCGCGCGTGCGTTGGCAGGCTTTCCTTGCCACGTGGCCCGCGGGGTGGCGCGCGGTCAGCTCACAGGCCGACCCACGTTCCTGCATACAAGATACGGAGCTTTCCGAACACAGCGCGCATAAGCAAAGCCGGCTCCTCAGGATAGGAAGCTGACCAAGCTTCTCGTCCCTTTGTCAGCCTCGAAGCTCGATCAACTTTGGGGACTACTGTCGGAGTAAACGACCACGGGTAGCCTAGCCGGCTCCCCCTGGCCCTTCTGAAAAAATTACGAGCCGATCTGGCCCTCAAGAATCCAAGACATGGGGCCGCCTTCCCCTTGCCGGCTGTCTCCCAGGCCAACTATCGGAATGCGGCCCGGCTTTAGCCCCATGAAGAAAGTCGCGGGAGGGCCGGCTCCAAGAAGCCGGCCGCGAGAAGGCCGACTCCAAGAAGCCGGCTCCCACAAAGTTGTCAAGATCGTGCCCTCGAAGTCTGCATCCACATAACGGCGATGTGGTGGGGCGTCGCTACAGTAAACCTGCCGCCCCCGAATCCCGGAGCACGCCTGGCACAGTGCGCCGTACGGGGTAGCCATGACCCGTCCGGCGCGGCACTATTGCCATGTCAACCCTGATGCCACCCACGACAGGCTGTCAGCGCAGAGACACACCCGAAGGCGGCCAGGCCTCCCCCAGCCGGCCCAAGACAGGGCCGGCTCCCCACAGTCAGCTCGCCTCCTCCCTCGAAAGAGACGCCCCATTAAGGAGACAAGACGTGGTGAGGCTACAGCGATCGCCCGCCGGGCGGCGGCACTGTAGCCACGCCCACCTCGGCGAAGCCCTCGTCACCAGGTTTGAGGCAACATTAACCAGCCACCAATAAGGCCCTGGACAATGGGGCCCGCCTATCGACCAAGGAGCCGGCAGCCGGTGGGACCCACCAGCCGGCGGCCCCAGCAGCCAGCGCAGAAGCCGACGAGCGTAGACACAGACGGCTGGGGCCCACGCCCAGCCGGATTACCATTGTACCCCCAGGGGTGGGCCTATATAAACCCCCCGAGGCACCCATGCAAAGGGTGGATCTGAGCTAGTTTTGGACACCACATAGAGAGGAGAGGAGAGCTAGCCGTGCCCTTCTTCTCCTTCTTCTCGCCAAACAGCTCAAGGAGCATCTTGTAGCCACTCGTTCATCTAGTGACCATGCGGAGAGCCCGTAGAGCAGCAGTAGGGGTGTTATCTCCACGGAGAGCCCTGAAGCTGGGTAAGATTCGCCAGCATGCATGTCTTCGCCTCATCCCGCTTCCAGGCACCGGCGACGTCTTACTGGCTCCCACAATGATAAGCCACCCGTTGGCATATGTCGCACCTACCACCCGACAGACGGTATGGACGCCGATGCAGGAGACGATGAAGAACCAGCGCCTATTGGGCCCTGGAAAGCCACCTCGTCATATGACATATACATGGTGGACACCCCAAAAGAAGGAGATGGCGATGGAACAGTGGAGGATGACCCCTCCAAGAAACAGCCTAAGCGCCGGCATCAGCGGCGCCGCTCAAAATCCCGCCAAAGCAAATACGGTGATTCCAGCACGGGAGATAATAATACTCCACAGAGTACCAAATAAAACCCCCTCCAGCAAGATTCAACACAGGAGGATGGAGAAGCCATCCCTCATGAGAGAGCGGAAGACAGAGAGGTCGAGGACGATAATTATATGCCTCCCTCCGAAGACGAGGCAAGCCTCGACGACGACGACTTCGTCGTGCCAGAGGATCCCGTCGAGCAAGAGCGTTTTCAACGCAGGCTTATGGCCACGGCAAGAAGCCTCAAGAAAAAATAGCAACAGCTTAGAGCTGATCAAGATTTGCTAGTTGACAGATGGACTGAAGTCCTTGCGGCCGAAGAGCATAAACTCGAACGCCCCTCCAAGAGCTGCCCAAAGCGCAGGTTGCTACCCCGATTAGAAGAGGAAGCACTTAAACCTACATCACCAGCACTTGATACCGCCGACCGGCCACCTCGTGGCCGTGACAGAGAGGCCTCTCGGCCCTCCACTCAAGCCGCACCCCGTACCAACGCACGGGAAAATGCGCCTGACCTGCGAGATATGTTGGAGGACAAGGCAAGGCAAACAAGATCGATCTACGGATCGCGTGGGTGCCCCACGACTCGAGATGGTAACCGTCACGCCGGACACAAATCCGGTAGGGCCGAACACAGTAGACAAAGCTCATTGGAGCTACGTTGTGATATAGCCCAGTACAGAGGCGCGGCACACCCACTATGCTTCACAGACGAAGTAATGGATCATCAAATCCCCGAGGGTTTCAAACCCGTAAACATCGAATCATATGATGGCACAACAGATCCTGCGGTATGGATCGAGGATTATCTCCTTCATATCCACATGGCCTGCGGCGATGATCTCCACGCCATCAAATACCTCCCACTCAAGCTTAAAGGACCAGCTCGGCATTGGCTTAACAGCTTGCCAGCAGGATCAATCAGTTGTTGGGAGGACCTGGAAGCCGCATTCCTCGACAATTTCTAGGGCACTTATGTGCGACCACCAGACGCCGATGACCTAAGCAAAAACATGTAATTCAGCAGCCAGAGGAATCGGCCAGGCAATTCTAGACACGGTTCCTAACAAAGAAAAATCAAATAGTCGACTGTCCGGGCACAGAGGCCCTAACAGCCTTCAAGCATAATATCCGTGACGAGTGGCTTCCCAGGCACCTTGGACAGGAAAAGCCGAAATCTATGGCAGCACTCACGACACTCATGACCCGCTTTTGCGCGGGAGAAGACAGCTGGCTTGCTCGTTGCAACAATATGACCAAGAACCCTGGTTATTCGGATACCAGGGACAATAGTGGCAGGTCACGTCGCAACAAGCAGAAGCGCCGCATTAACAGCGACAATGCTGAGGATATGGCAGTTAATGCCAGATTCAGAGGCTATAAATCCGGTCAGCGGAAAAAGCCATTCAAAAGAAATCCTAGGGGCCCGTCCAGTTTGGACCGAATACTCGACCGCTTGTGCCAGATACATGGCACCCCCGAAAAGCCGGCCAATCACACCAACAGGGATTGTTGGGTGTTCAAGCAGGCAGGCAAGTTAAATGCTGAAAATACTGACAAGGGGCTGCATAGCGATGACGACGAAGAGCCCCGGCCGCCGAACAACAGTGGACAGAAGGGTTTTCCCCCACAAGTGCGGACGGTGAACATGATATATGCAACCCACATCCCCAAGAGGGAGCGGAAGCGCGCGTTAAGGGACGTATACGCGGTAGAGCCAGTCGCCCCAAAGTTGAACCCATGGTCCTCCTGCCCGATCACCTTTGATCGAAGGGACCATCCCACTAGCACCCATCATGGAGGATTCGCCGCATTGGTTCTAGACCCAATTATTGACGGATTTCATCTCACTAGAGTCCTTATGGACGACGGCAGCAGCCTGAACCTACTTTACCAGGATACAGTGTGTAAAATGGGCATAGATCCCTCGAGGAGTAAGCCCACCAAAACGACCTTTAAAGGCGTAATACCAGGTGTAGAGGCCAACTGTACAGGCTCAGTCACTCTTGAAGTGGTCTTCGGATCTCCGGATAATTTCCGAAGCGAGGAGTTAATCTTCGACATAGTCCCATTCCGCAGTGGCTATCACGCACTGCTCGGGCGAACCGCATTCGCTAAGTTCAATGCGGTACCGCACTACGCATACCTTAAGCTCAAGATGCCAGGCCCTCGAGGAGTAATTATGGTCAATGGAAACACCGAACGCTCCCTCCGAACGGAGGAGCACATGGCGGCCCTTGCAGCGGAAGTACAAAGCAGCCTCTCCAGGAAGTTCTCCAGTCTGGCCATTAAACGTCTGGACACCATGAAGCGCGCCCGGAGTAACCTACAACAAGACCGCCTGGCACGTTCCGAGCAAATGTAGCAATGCGGCCCCAACCCTAGCCCTCGCAAAAATGCAACGCCAGTGCTTCGCGCACATAACTATGCTCTAGAAATACCATGGGTACAGGAGGAGGGGCACCATCACGGCACGCCCGAAACACGGCTTAAACCGCACCAGGGGCTGCCGATTTTTTAATTTTCTCTTACTTTCAGGACTCCATTCTTCGGAAGGCCTATTCGGCATTTCAATTGCCGCACAAACGATGCAAGAACCAGGGAAGCAGACAAGCCATGCCGCATGACGGAACTCCCAGGTGGTCTCTATCACGAGCAATATACCTGTTTCGCATACCATTCCGCAGCCTGCCCCTGGAACGGACATGTTAAATAGTCCAACCTTTTTCTTTTCGCATTATTTGTATCGTTCTTCTTTGATCGCAGCCCTTTTTAATAAACAATGCATAGCTTCTGTCTATTTTTGCATTACTCTTTTTACAAATATATGTTCCTTAACGACATGTTGCACCCGTACACTTTGGTACGGCCAAAATACGCCAGGGGCTTTAGTACCCCTCAATATGGTGTGAGAAGTCCGAACACTTTAACAAGTGCGGCACCCCGAACTTATAGCATTATATGCATCAGCTCTGAATCATGTCTTGGGTCAATAGTTGGTTTGCCCGGCTCCTATGTTTTGGTGCCTTACATTCTGCTGTGTCGGCTAAGGTAGCACTAGGAGAACTACTGCGATTGTGCCCCAGTTGTGCTGGGTCAAGCACCTCAGTAGAGAAAGCTAAAACTGACTGGCATGATGAAGCGAGAGCTAGTCGCTGTTCGAGAGGTTTTTAGAGTCCCTAAAGACTTATGTCGCTTAGAGCGAGGAGTCAGCTCTGTCCGGCCAAGGCGTGGATAGCGCCCCGAACTCGGTCTTCCGAATACCAGGGGCTTCGCCGAAATTTAAAATTATAGAATTCTACGGCTAAGTGAGAGTGTTCATGCATTATAGTCTGATGGCCTTGTTCGTTGTGCTGAGTGCCTCCCTCGAAGGACCCAAACATGGGAAAAAGAGCGCTCAGGTTTATCCCCGAACACCCCAGCACTAGCGGCATGGGGGCAGAAGCAGACGACTCGCCATCTCTCAGAATTGATAAATAGCCGCACAGAAGGTAATATTTTAAATTCCCCATGGCCTTCTTCGTGGCCTTCTTCTCCGGCACCACATGGGGTGCCAGAACCAGCAGCTTCGCCAAGCGGGCATCGGCTGGATCTTCGGGCGAAGGAGCCGGACAGTCGATCTGTCCGGACTTCACCTGCCAAACCTGTCAAAGGTAAGGGAGCTTAGATCCCGCATAGAGTTAAACTATGAAAAATTAATACCCTGTAAAAGGTACAAACAACTTACCGCGCTAGCGTGACGCTGCGTGTTGAATCCGCGATCCTCGGGAGCGGATGTGGGAGCCTCGGCGCCCTTGAAAAGCACCTTCCAGGCATCTTCGTACGTCGTGTCAAAGAGCCTGCTCAGAGTTCAGTGCTGCGCCGGGTTGAACTCCCACAGATTGAAGGCCCGTTGTTGACACGGGAGGATCCGATGGATGAGCATAACCTGGACTACGTTGACAAGCTTGAGCTTCTTGTCCACCAGGGTTTGGATGCATGTTTGCAGTCCAGTCACCTCTCCTTTGCTGCCCCACGACAGGCCCATCTCTTTCCAGGGCGTGAGCCGCGTTGGGGGTCCGGACCGGAACTCGGGGGCTGCGACCCACTCAGGGTCGCGCGGCTCGGTGATGTAAAACCATCTCGATTGCCACGCCTTCAGGGTCTCCACATAGGAGCCCTCGAGCCATAAGACGTTGGGCATCTTGCCCACCATGGCGCCTCCGCACTCCGCCTGGTTGCCGCGCACCACCTTCGGCTTGACATTGACAGTCTTGAGCCATAGGCCGAAATGGGGGCGGATGCAGAGGAAAGCCTCGCACACGACGATAAACGCCGAGATGTTGAGGATGAAGTTCGGGGCCAGATCATGGAAATCCAGGCCGTAGTAGAACATGAGTCCCCGGACGAATGCGTGGATAGGAAAGCCTAGTCCGCGGAGGAAGTGGGGAAGGAACACTACCCTCTCATGGGGCCTTGGGGTGGGGAGGAGCTGCCCCTCTTCAGGAAGCCGGTACGCGATGTCGTTAGACAAGTATCCGGCCTTCCTCAGTTTTTTGATGTGTCCCTCCGTGACGGAGGAGACCATCCACTTGCCTCCCGCTTCGGACATGGCTGGAGAAGCTTGAGGTGGGGAGTGCGGACTTGGGCGCTGGAGCTCGAGTGCGAGAAAATGGATAGGCAAAGGAGGAAGAAGGCGTAGGTGAAAAGGTGGATCCTTATCCCCTTATATGGGTGGACGCAACTGCGTGTCCCCACCAGCCTGGTAAAACTCGCTTATCTCCAAGCGCCGTAATCAATGGCACGGTTGGGTTACCCACGCCCGTATTGATGAGAATCCTGGAATAAGGGGACACGATCTCTACTTCGATGAGATGTGCCAAGGAAACCGCCTCGCATGACACGCTGAGGTGGGACAATAAAACGATTCGAATAAAGGCTTGGCCGTGGTGCGATATCACACTACGGAATACGTCAGCAGATTAGATTTGTGTAACTATTATTCTCTCTATGGCAATATGTGGAAACTTATTTTGCAGAGCCGAACACTATCTTTGTGTTCAAAATCTTCTATGAAGTACTTGGAGGAGGAACCCGCCTTGCAATGCCGAAGACAATCTGCGCGCCGGACTCATCGTCATTGAAGCCTGGTTCAGGGGCTACTGAGGGAGTCCTGGATTAGGGGTGTCCGGATGGCCGGACTATACCTTCAGCCGAACTCCTGGACTATGAAGATACAAGATTGAAGACTTCGTCTCATGTCCGGAAGGGACTTTCCTTGGCGTGGAAGGCAAGCTTGGCGATACGGATATGTAGATCTCCTACCATTGTAACCGACTTTGTGTAACCCTAACCCTCTCCGATGTCTATATAAACCGGAGAGCTTTGGTCCGTAGGACAACATACAGAACAACAATCATACCATAGGCTAGCTTCTAGGGTTTAGCCTCTCCGATCTCGTGGTAGATCTACTCTTGTACTACCCATATCATCAATATTAATCAAGCAGGACGTAGGTTTTACCTCCATCAAGAGGGCCCGAACCTAGGTAAAACTTCGTGTCCCTTGCCTCCTGTTACCATCCGGCCTAGACGCACAGTTCGGGACCCCCTACCCGAGATCCGCCGGTTTTGACACCGACAATGAGCCCGTGTCATGGTTGCGCCTGTGAGAGCTCTGGTGTTCCTGCAGACTAGTTTCGACATTGATGGCCTTGTTCACCAAGGTGGCGAAATCAGCAAAGTCATGCACTAAAAGTGCGAGCTTGATGTCAGCTTGAAGGACATCACGGAACTTCTCCTATCTACGTGCATCAATTGCAATGTCTTCTTCAGCATAACGGGACAGATCCAGAAACTCCCGCTGATAAGCTTCCACAGTTTTGTTGCCTTGGGTGAGGCTGCGGAACTCACGCTTCTTCCGATCCATGACTCCCTGAGGAATGAAGTGGGCACGGAAATAAGCTTGGAAGTCTGGCCAAGTGATGATTGTTCCAACTGGTAGAGTACGCCTGTGGCTATCCCAACATTGAGCAGCGGGTCCTTTCAGGAAGAAGGAAGCAAAGGTGACATAGCTGGCAGGGGCTATGATACGTCTCCAACGTATCTATAATTTTTGATTGCTCCATGCTATATTATCTACTGTTTTGGACATTATTGGGCTCTATTATCCACTTTTATATTATTTTTGGGACTAACCTATTAACCGAGGCCCAGCCCAGAATTGTTGTTTTTTGCCTGTTTTAGGGTTTCGAAGAAAAGGAATATCAAACGGCGTCCAAACGGAATGAAACCTTCGGGAACGTGATTTTCTCAACGAATAAGACGAGAGAGAATTGGACCCTACGTGAAGAAAAGAAACAGGAGGCCACGAGGTAGGGGGGCGCGCCCACCCCCACCAGGCGCGCCCTCCACCCTCGTGGGCCCCCTGTTACTCCACCGACGTACTCCTGCCTCCTATATATATCCACGTACCCCCAAACGATCAGATACACAGCCAAAACCCTAATTCCACCGCCGTAACTTTCTGTATCCATGAGATCCCATCTTGGGGCCTGTTCCGGAGCTCCGCCGGAGGGGGCATCGATCACGAAGGGCTTCTACATCAACACCATAGCCTCTCTGATGAAGTTTGAGTAGTTTACCTCAGACCTACGGGTCCATAGTTAGTAGCTAGATGGCTTCTTCTCTCTTTTTGGATCTCAATACAACGTTCTCCCCCTCTCTTGTGGAGAACTATTCGATGTAATCTTCTTTTTGCGGTGTGTTTGTTGAGACCGATGAATTGTGGGTTTATGATCAAGTCTATCTATGAATAATATTTGAATCTTCTCTGAATTCTTTTATGTATGATTGGTTATCGTTGCAAGTCTCTTTGAATTATCAGTTTGGTTTGGCCTACTAGATTGATCTTTCTTGCAATGGGAGAGTGCTTAGCTTTGGGTTCAATCTTGCGGTGTCCTTTCCCGGTGACAGTAAGGGAAGCAAGGCACGTATTGTATTGTTGCCATCGAGGATAACAAGATGAGGTTTTCTTCATATTGCATGAGTCTATCCCTCTACATCATGTCATCTTGCTTAAGGCGTTACTCCGTTTTTAACTTAATAATCTAGATGCATGCTGGATAGCGGTCGATGAGTGGAGTAATAGTAGTAGATGCAGGCAGGAGTCGGTCTACTTGTCTCGGACATGATGCCTATATACATGATCATACCTAGATATTCTCATAACTATGCTCAATTATGTCAATTGATCAACAGTAATTTGTTCACCCACCGTAGAATACTTATGCTCTCGAGAGAAGCCACTAGTGAAACATATGGCCCCTGGGTCTATCTTTATCATATTGATCTCCTACTACTTAGTTATTTCCTTTTCTATTTACTTTGCCTTTATTTTACTTTGCATCTTTTATCATAAAAATACCAAAAATATTATCTTATCATATCTATCAGATCTCACTCTCGTAAGTGGCCTTATAGGGATTGACAACCCTTATTTGCGTTGGTTGCGAGGATTTATTTGTTTTGTGCATGTGCGAGGGACTCGCGCGTAGCCTCGTACTGGATTGATACCTTTGTTCTCAAAAACTGAGGTAAATACTTACGCTACTTTGCTGCATCATCCCTTCCTCTTCAGGGAAAACCAACGCAGTGTTCAAGAGGTAGCAAGAAGGATTTCTGGCGCCGTTGCCGGGGAGGTCTACGCAGAAGTCAACATACCAAGTACCCATCACATACCCTTATCTCCCGCATTACATTATTTGTCATTTGCCTCTCGTTTAACTCTCCCCCCACTTCACCCTTGCCGTTTTATTCGCCCTCTCTCTCTATCCTCCCTCTCTTTCTCTATTTGCCTCTTTTTGCCCGCTTGCTTTTTGTTTGCTTATGTGTTAGTTTGCTTGCTTGTCACGATGGCTCAAGATAATACTAAATTGTGTGACTTCACCAATACCAACAATAATGATTTTATTAGCACTCCGATTGCTCCTCTTACCGATGTTGAATCTTGTGAAATTAATACTGCTTTGCTGAATCTTGTCATGAAAGACCCATTTTCCGGCCTTCCTAGTGAAGATGTCGCTACCCATCTAAATAGCTTTGTTCATTTGTGTGACATGCAAAAGAAGAAAGATGTGGATAATGATATTGTTAAATTGAAGCTATTTTCTTTTTCGCTTAGAGATCGTGCTAAAGCTTGGTTTTCGTCTTTGCCTAAAAATAGTATTGATTCATGGAACAAGTGCAAAGATGCTTTTATCTCTAAGTATTTTCCTCCCGCTAAGATCATCTCTCTTAGAAACGATATTATGAATTTTAAGCAACTTGATCATGAACATGTTGCACAAGCTTGGGAGAGAATGAAATTAATGATACGTAATTGCCCTACTCATGGTTTAAATTTGTGGATGATTATACAAAAAATTTATGCCGGATTGAATTTTGCTTCTAGAAATCTTTTAGATTCGGCCGCGGGAGGCACTTTTATGGAAATAACTTTAGGAGAAGCTACTAAACTCCTAGATAATATTATGGTTAATTATTCTCAATGGCATACTGAAAGATCTACTAAAAAAGGTGCATGCGATAGAAGAAATTAATGTTTTGAGTGGAAAGATGGATGAACTTATGAAATTATTTGCTAATAAGAGTGTTTCTTATGATCCTAATGATATGTCCTTGTCTACTTTGATTGATAATAATAATGAATCTATGGATGTGAATTTTGTTGGTAGGAACAATTTTGGTAACAACGCGTATAGAGGAAATTTTAATCCTAGGCCTTATCCTAGTAATTCCTCTAATAATTATGGTAATTCCTACAACAATTCTTATGGAAATTATAATAAGATGCCCTCTGATTTTGAATCTAATATTAAAGAATTTATTACTTCGCAAAAGAATTTTAATGCTATGATTGAAGAAAATTGCTTAAGATTGATGACTTGGCTAGGAACGTTGATAGAATTTCTCTTGATGTTGATTCTTTGAAACTTAGATCTATTCCACCTAAGCATGATATCAATGAGTCTCTCAAATCCATGAGAATTTCCATTGATGAGTGCAAAGAAAGAACCACTAGGATGCGTGCTAAGAAAGATGCCTTTATAAGAGCGTGTTCTTCTAGTTCCTATGAAAATAAAGATGAAGATCTAAAAGTTATTGATGTGTCCCTTATTAAATCCTTGTTTTGCAATATGAATCTTGATAATGATGGGACTGAATATGATCCACCTTTACCTAGAAGGCGTTCTAAGAATTCAGAATTTGTTGATCTTGATGCTAAATTTGATAAAAGTGGGATTGAAGAAATTAAAACCTAGATGTTGCTAAACCCACTATTATGGATTTCAAGGAATTTAACTATGAAAATTTCTCTTTGATTGATTGTATTTCTTGTTGCAATCCGTGCTAAATTCTCCTCATGCTTATAGTCAAAACAAAGCGTTTACTAAGCATAACATTGATGCCTTGATGCAATCTTATGAAGAAAAACTTGAATTGGAAGTTTCTATCCCTAGAAAACTTTATGATGAGTGGGAACCAATTATTAAAATTAAAATTAAAGATCATGAATGCTATGCTTTATGTGATTTGGGTGCTAGTGTTTCCATGATTCCAAAGACTCTGTGTGATTTGTTAGGTTTCCGTGATTTTGATGATTGCTCTCTAAACTTGCACCTTGTGGATTCCACTATTAAGAAACCTATGGGAAGAATTAATGATGTTCTTATTTTTGCAAATAGGAATTATGTTCCCATAGATTTTATTGTTCTTCACATAGATTGCAATCCTTCATGTCCTATTATTCTTGGTAGGCCTTTCCTTAGAACGATTGGTGCAATTATTGATATGAAGGAAGGAAATATTAGATTCCAATTTGCATTAAGGAAAGGCATGGAACACTTTCCTAGAAATAAAATTAAATTACATTATGAATCTATTATGAGATCCACTTATGGATTGCCTACCAAAGATGGCAATACCTAGATCTATTCTTGCTTGTTATGCCTAGCTAGGGGCGTTAAACGATAGCGCTTGTTGGGAGGCAACCCAATTTTATTTTTATTCCTTGATTTTTGCTCCTGTCTAGTAATAAATAATTTATCTAGCCTCTGTTTGGTTGTGTTTTTTGTGTTTAATTAGTGTTTGTGCCATGTAGAACCGTTGGGAAGACTTGGGGAAAGTCTTGTTGAACTTGCTGTAAAAAACAGAAACTTTAGCGCTCACGAGAACTACTGCCATTTTTATTTAGAAAGTGATATTTAGTTAATTCTTTCTGCATATGATTAATAGATAAATTACTCACGTCCAGAAATTTATTTTAGAATTTTTTGGGTTCCAGATCTTGCGCTAGCTACAGATTACTACAGACTGTTCTGTTTTTGACAGATTCTGTTTTTTGTGTGTTGTTTGCTTATTTTGATGAGTCTATGGCTAGTAAAATAGTTTATAAACCATAGATAAGTTGGAATAAAGTAGGTATAAAACCAATATAAATAAAAAATGAGTTCATTACAGTACCTTGAAGTGGTCTTTTATTTTCTTTCGCTAACGGAGCTCATGAGATTTTCTACTTTAAGTTTTGTGTTGTGAAGTTTTCAAGTTTTGGGTAAATATTTGATGGATTATGGAACAAGGAGTGGAAATATCCTAAGCTTGGGTATGCCCATGGCACCCCCAAGATAATCTAAGGACACCTAAAAGCCAAAGCTTGGGGATGCCCCGGAAGGCATCCCCTCTTTCGTCTACTTCTATCGGTAACTTTACTTGGAGCTATATTTTTATTCGCCACATGATATGTATTTTGCTCGGAGTGTCTTGTATTATTTGAGTCTTTGCTTGTTAGTTTACCACAATCAACCTTGTTGTACACACCTTTTGAGAGAGCCATACATAATTTAGAATTTGTTAGAATACTCTATGTGCTTCGCTTATATCTTTTGAGTTATATAATTTTGCTCTAGTACTTCACTTATATCTTTTAGAGCATGCTAGTGGATTTGTTTTATAGAAACTATTGATCTCTCACGCTTCACTTAGATTATTTTGAGAGTCTTAATATCATGGTAATTTTCTTTAAATCCTAATATGCTTGGTATGCAAGATTAATAATAAAAATTCTCTTATGAGTGTGTTGAATACTATGATAAGTTTGATACTTGATAATTGTTTTGAGACATGAAGATGGTGATATTAAAGTCACGCTAGTTGAGTAGTTGTGAATTTGAGAAATACTTGTGTTGAAGCTTGTGATTCCCGTATCATGCATGTATGGTGAACCGTTATGTGATGAAGTCGGAGCATGATTTATTTTTTGATTGCCTTCCTTATGAGTGGCGGTCGGGGATGAGCGATGGTCTTTTCCTACCAATCTATCCCCCTAGGAGCATGCACGTAATACTTAGCTTTGATAACTTGTAGATTTTTGCAATAAGTATATGAGTTCTTTATGACTAATGTTGAGTCCATGGATTATGCACACTCTCACCCTTACACCTTTGCTAGGCTCTCTAATACCGCGCACCTTTCACCGGTATCATACACCCACCATATACCTTCCTCAAAACAGCCACCATACCTACCTATTATGGCATTTCCATAGCCATTCCGAGATATATCTCCATGCAACTTTCCATTGTTCCGTTTATTATGACACACTCCATCATTGTCATATTGCTAGCATGATCATGTTGTAACACCCTCGATGCGGCTATATCTCCCACATGTCGAAGCACGACTTAGAGGCATAACCGCATTGAAAGCAATGTCGCAAGTGAGGTAATCTTCACACAACCCATGTAATACATAAGGGAAAGAGATACATAGTTGGCTTACAATCGCCACTTCACACAATTACATGAATAAAGCATTACATCAACCAGATACAATCAAGGCCCGACTACGGAGCCAAAATAAAAGAAGACCACCCCAAATGCTACACAGATCCCCGATCGTCCCGACTGGGCTGCTGCTGGACTCCTTCTCTCTTAGCCTTTTCATTATTTCCTTATTTCCCTCAGGCAGAAATATGTTGAGAAAAGAAAGAGGGCTTAGAGGTAGAATATTTCAAAAAAGAAAATATCCTTGGAGCACTGGAATCATGCACAAATAGAATAAAATGGTTTGGCAATTTTTAGAGATAGAAAAATAATTCAGGTTTAAATTAAATTCAAACTTGTGCCATTTTTGAACCCAACCAAAACATCTTCAAATTAGCTGAAAATTGGAAGAGATGGTGTAGGTATGGTTTACGAAATTTATAAAGATAGTGAACATTTCTTTGGAGCAGAAAAATGCCACTTGCAAGAATTGGGAGAAAAGAAAGAATTGGAAGCGTTGACTTGGTTTTGATGAACTTGGTGGAACCAAGTTGGAGCTTGAGAACAAGAAAAGGGAAGGCAAGAGGAAGAGCACACCCAACTACACAAATGGAAATAAGGCAACATGAACATGATGGATGCAAATGCACATGGCAACATACATGAAGATGGAATGCACAGAGTGAGAAGAAAAGATAACACAAGCATGATGATGCAACAATTATTATGACAATCATGGCAACCCATACATGGCAACAACAAAATAAATGGAAGGGCAACTAGAGCATCGGTCTCGGGGCGTTACAACACCCCACCACTACGAGAGGATCTTGTCCCGAGGTCTAGAATGGCACCGGAGGGAAAATGGAAGAGAAAGAGAAGAGGTAAAACTAAGTTGCTTCTTTGACGAATGAGTGAAAACAAAGAATCTTGAGAGGTGAACCAATTTCGAGAAAGGAAAACCACGGAGATGACGAAGTTGAAAACACTCCGTTAGAAAAGAGAAAACAAGGATCAATACTAGAACCTTGTAGGTTGAAAGACATAAGAATAAAGGTTGCAATGAACAAGAAGCACATGCAAGCATTCTGGTTGAAAGAAGAACCACACGGAACGATAGAGATCAAATACGACAACACTCCGGTTGGAAATGGAAGGAATTTAACATGATCTTGACAAGATGAGAGGATACTTGAAAAGAGGACGCGACACTCTGTCTAAAAGGATAAGCATGAAAAGAACAAGGTCCTGACGAGAACAAGAAGAAGGGTTGAAGAGAGCAACAACACAATGCCTCCGGAAGAAAAGAGAGAAATGGAATGGAAAGAACGGAGGAGAAAACAACATCTTCTACCTTAAATGAGTTTGCAAAAGCATCTTTAGGAGAAGGTTCTAATGGAGTTGTTGGAAAACCAACAACGAAAAGATAAGCTTGTAGTGGGCTTATGGAGAACATCTCAAAACTTAAGGTGAAATTCTGCCACTAATGAAAACAAGATTGGATTGATAAGAACAAGAAGACGAGGAACTTGTTCATCGGAAGGATAAAGAAGAACTTGGTTCCTTTAAGAGTACCATAAATAGCAACAATCCTTAGGGAAGGCTTTAGGTGAAATTTTAACACAAGATAACTCCAATGACGAGATAGATGGATTTAATATATATCATTCTTAACAACATGTGAATCATGAAACATGAACTCAAATTATCAAGAATGACATAATACCACCTCCAATGATACGGAAGGGAGAATTGCACTCTAGAATGGAAGATGAAGAATGCATGAGCTCCTCTGAAAAGAATCACGATGAACACTTCAAAAAGGAATTGAATCTTGGATGAACCGTCATGTAGAAACTTCGTGAGAACTCCGGTAATAAAAGGATAACGAGAAGAGAGAGAAGTTGAAAACACAAGGTGAATCCTTGCAATGATTAGATAGATCTTTGGAATGATATAATTGAAATAACATTGAGCTCCGGAAAGAAAGATTAAACAAGTGAAACCGAGAGTTTTGATGAGGCTTCAAAATAAGGAATTGAATTTACTCGATCAAACAAGAATAAGAATTACATTATGCTTATCCTTCATCAATTAAATTGATGACAATCAACGGATTTGACATATTACTTATTCTCGTGGAAAAGATTAAGAGAGATATAACATAAACTTGAGAACGTCTTCAACAAGTTACCGGTAGGATTGAGAAGAACGAATGAATATATACGCTAACGAATGACGAGAACTCTTGCACGAACCACCATTAGAATTAAAATAAACGAAGTAAGGGATGAATCACCGGGTAAGAATTGAAAATGAACGAAGACAAGATAAAGAAACATCGGGAATAATTAGCAAATAAACGAAAATGTTTGCTAGGACTTAGATACATAAGAACGAAGAGGTCACGAGCTGACAAGAGAATACTTGAATGATGCATCGGTAAGATTTTGAGAACAATAGCTGAAAACTGAGAATGAATAATTCTTCTGAAATGATGGGCTTTGGAGGAAAGAAATTAAAACAACTCATGAAATGCTCCGGATGGATGAAAAGAATTTTCACAATCAAAACAATTATGAGAGGATGGTAACAAGCTATAATCACGAATCTTGAAGAGAATGGAGCAAGATTAAAAGAAACTCTTCCTCGGTCTTCAAAACCCGAGAATGATGATGAGAAACACCACCATGAATTATTTAGACACTCCAGAAGAATCAAAAACAAAGAAGTTGATCCAACAATGAAAAGAATTTGACCGATCTTGGAGAAATACATATGATTGATGGTAATTCATTCTTATGTCAAACTTGGAAAAGGATTTGAGATTTGACTCCGGGAAAAATTAGAAGAGTCAGGTAAGATCTTGGGAAAAGACATGTGGGTTAGTGCCCACTCAAAAGAAACACCGTTGAAATGATTTAAAAGATAAGTTGCACCGGTTGAATTAAATGACTTGAATGAAGGAACATCCTCGAAAGAGCTTGAATGAATGTAGAGTGGAAACACGAATCTTCGAGATATCTTCAGCACTCTGGAATAATAAATAGCGAGAAGTGGAATGATAATGAGGTGCACCGGCATGAGAAAGCATTGGAACGAGGAAAAAACGTATGATAAACAAAACTTGACTTGAATCCACCGGAGAAGAAAAAGAACGAAGAACGATGAACTTGAAGCTTCGTTAGAATCTTTCTGAGAATCACCGAATAAGAACATTCAAAGGCAAGAACGAAGAGTCTTCACATGAAAAATGGATACTTTAAAAGATATATGAGTCCTTGAAGAAAAAAGGGGTGGGTGGGCGGAAAAAACAAAGGCAACTTGGAGACGGATGAAACAAACAACATTGAGACGACTTGAGTTGATCTTGCGGATGTTGAAATGATTGGATCCACTTGAGGAGGAGCACGTCGGTTGAAAAGGATTGTCATGACAATCTCGATTATCATGAACGATTAGTATTCACATAGGAGTATGAGAACACCGCTTAGGAAAGGTATGGAATCAACATTTGACTTCGAAGCAACTCGAATACCACAGCTCAAAACAGAACAAAGGATTGGCTTGCAGAATAAGCCAGAACAAACATATGATTGAGATTTCGTCCGAAGTTTTCGTGGTGGGGCCTACACGGGCTCGATCGTACAGCACCATCATGTACAAGGCAGTGCTCATGACATATGAAGCGTCCCCGAGTCGGCATAGCCAAGGACTCTTTAAGAACCAACGAGACCACTGTAAAAACCTACTGTGAATAGGCGACCCACTAGACGTCGAACCCCAATTTCAAATCATACATCCGTCGGAAAGATATCCTAGGAGCTACTTGAATTCCCACTTATAAACTCCCGAAACTTTCCGGTTATGCAATCAGGTGTTGGGGATACAGGGGAAGCATAATATCTCACCCAAACTAACAAATCCTACATCCGGCTGTATCCATCCTTCAACACATAACCAAGAAACCTTCGGAAATCATCTACCTCAACCTTCGAAAAGCATCCGTTATACGAGTTATGGCAATACTCCCGAACTCCCGCCCCAGTACTGGGTGGCGTCGAGGTTATCTCACCAAGAACTGCATAAAAGAGATTTTCGATGTCGGCGAAACTAAACTCAGGTATTCCAGAACTGTAACGATAAAATTGTGACGACAACACCTCGGAGCTCAACTCCCCGGGACACTGCCACAACCCCTAAATGTCAGGAGGCACCAAGAACAATTTTCTCGTCACAAAACCATCGGAACGATTCCAAGATACCCGCGTGATCCTAAAATTTTTTTAGTGAAATTTGAGAAGAGAAGAGTCAAAACTCTACGTCAGGATGCCTCACCAGAGTGACGAAGGGACTAAGGAGTAAAAAAATTCCTAACACTCCGAATATATATTTCCTAAATGACTCAAAACATTTTTCTAGACCCAACAACACCAGCTATTCGATCAAGCAGGGGGCTCCTAAGGTCAGGAAAGGCTCTGATACCAACTTGTAACACCCTCGATGCGGCTATATCTCCCACGTGTCGAAGCACGACTTAGAGGCATAACCGCATTGAAAGCAATGTCGCAAGTGAGGTAATCTTCACACAACCCATGTAATACATAAGGG
This sequence comes from Triticum aestivum, assembly GCF_018294505.1. Taxonomy (NCBI): domain Eukaryota; kingdom Viridiplantae; phylum Streptophyta; class Magnoliopsida; order Poales; family Poaceae; genus Triticum; species Triticum aestivum. The sequence continues at coordinate 470,742,320 of NC_057794.1, forward strand.
AAAGAGATACATAGTTGGCTTACAATCGCCACTTCACACAATTACATGAATAAAGCATTACATCAACCAGATACAATCAAGGCCCGACTACGGAGCCAAAATAAAAGAAGACCACCCCAAATGCTACACAGATCCCCGATCGTCCCGACTGGGCTGCTGCTGGACTCCTTCTCTCTTAGCCTTTTCATTATTTCCTTATTTCCCTCAGGCAGAAATATGTTGAGAAAAGAAAGAGGGCTTAGAGGTAGAATATTTCAGAAAAGAAAATATCCTTGGAGCATTGGAATCATGCACAAATAGAATAAAATGGTTTGGCAATTTTTGGAGATAGAAAAATAATTCAGGTTTGAATTAAATTCAAACTTGTGCCATTTTTGAACCCAACCAAAAAATCTTCAAATTAGCTGAAAATTGGAAGAGATGGTGTAGGTATGGTTTACGGAATTTAGAAAGATAGTGAACATTTCTTTGGAGCAGAAAAATGCCACTTGCAATAATTGGGAGAAAAGAAAGAATTGGAAGCGTTGACTTGGTTTTGATGAACTTGGTGGAACCAAGTTGGAGCTTGAGAACAAGAAAAGGGAAGGCAAGAGGAAGAGCACACCCAACTACACAAATGGAAACAAGGCAACATGAACATGATGGATGCAAATGCACATGGCAACATACATGAAGATGGAATGCACAAAGTGAGAAGAAAAGATAACACAAGCATGATGATGCAACAATTATTATGACAATCATGGCAACCCATACATGGCAACAACAAAATAAATGGAAGGGCAACTGGAGCATCGGTCTCGGGGCATTACACATGTAGTTGACATCGTATTTGTGGCAAAGCCACCATTCATAATTCTTTCATACATGTCACTCATGTATCATTGCATATCCCGGTACACCACCGGAGGCATTCATATTGAGTCATATTTTGTTTTAAGTATCGAGTTGTAATTGTTGAGTTGTAAGAAAAATAAAAGTGTGATGATCATCATTATTAGAGCATTGTCCCAGTGAGGAAAGGATGATGGAGACTATGATTCCCCCACAAGTCGGGATGAGACTCCGGACGAAAAATAAAAAAAATAAAAAGAAAGAAAGAAAAGAGGCCATATAAAAAAAGAGAAAAGGTCCAAATAAAAAAAGAGAAAGAAAAAGAAAAAAAGTCAGAGAAAAAGAGAGAAGGGACAATGTTACTATCCTTTTACCACACTTGTGCTTCAAAGTAGCACCATGATCTTCATAGTAGAGAGTCTCTCATGTTATGACTTTCATATACTAGTGGGAATCTTTCATTATAGAACTTGGCTTGCATATTCCAATGATGGGCTTCCTCAAAATGCCCTAGGTCTTCATGAGCAAGCAAGTTGGATGCACACCCACTTAGTTTTCTTTTTGAGCTTTCATATACTTATAGCTCTTGTGCATCCGTTGCATGGCAATCCCTACTCACTCACATTGATATGTATTGATGGGCATCCTCATAGCCCGTTGATACGCCTAGTTGATGTCAGACTATCTTCTCCCTTTTTGTCTTCTCCACAACCACCATTCTATTCCACCTATAGTGCTATATCCATGGCTCACGCTCCTGTATTGCGTGAAGATTGAAAAAGTTTTGAGAATGTCAAAAGTATGAAACAATTGCTTGGCTTGTCATCGGGGTTGTGCATGATTTAAATATTTTTGTGGTGAAGATAGAGCATAGCCAGATTATATGATTTTGTAGGGATAACTTTCTTTAGCCATGTTATTTTGAGAAGACATAATTGCTCTGTTAGTATGCTTGAAGTATTATTATTTTTATGTCAATATGAGCTTTTTTCTTGAATATTTCGGATCTGAATATTCATACCACAATTAAGAAGAATTACATTAAAATTATGCCAAGTAGCACTCCGCATCAAAAATTCTGTTTTTATCATTTACCTACTCGAGGACGAGCAGGAATTAAGCTTGGGGATGATTGATACGTCTCCAACGTATCTGTAATTTTTGATTGCTCCATGCTATATTATCTACTGTTTTGGACATTATTGGGCTTTATTATCCACTTTTATATTATTATTGGGACTAACCTATTAACCGGAGGCCCAACCCAGAATTGCTATTTTTTGCCTGTTTTAGGGTTTCAAAGAAAAGGAATATCAAACGGAGTCCAAACGGAATGAAACCTTCAGGAACGTGATTTTCTCAACGAATAAGACTAGAGAGACTTGGACCCTACATCAAGAAAAGAAACAGGAGGCCACGAGGTAGGGGGGCGCGCCCACCCCCACCAGGCGCGCCCTCCACCCTCGTGGGCCCCCTGTTGCTCCACCGACGTACTCCTTCCTCCTATATATATCCACGTACCCCCAAACGATCAGATACGGAGCCAAAACCCTAATACCACCGCCGTAGCTTTCTGTATCCACGAGATCCCTTCTTGGGGCCTGTTCCGGAGCTCCGCCGGAGGGGGCATCGACCACGGAGGGCTTATACATCAACACCATAGCCTCTCCGATGAAGTGTGAGTAGTTTACCTCAGACCTACAGGTCCATAGTTTGTAGCTAGATGGCTTCTTCTCTCTTTTTGGATCTCAATACAACGTTCTCCCCCTCTCTTGTGGAGATCTATTCAATATAATCTTCTTTTTGCGGTGTGTTTGTTGAGACCGATGAATTGTGGGTTTATGATCAAGTCTATCTATGAATAATATTTGAATCTTCTCTGAATTCTTTTTTGTATGATTGGTTATCTTTGCAAGTCTCTTCGAATTATCAGTTTGGTTTGGCCTACTAGATTGATCTTTCTTGCAATGGGAGAAGTGCTTAGCTTTGGGTTCAATCTTGCGGTGTCCTTTCCCGGTGACAGTAAGGGAAGCAAGGCACGTATTGTATTGTTGCCATCGAGGATAACAAGATGGGGTTTTCTTCATATTGCATGAGTCTATCCATCTACATCATGTCATCTTGCTTAAGGCGTTACTCTATTTTTAACTTAATACTCCAGATGCATGCTGGATAGCGGTCGATGAGTGGAGTAATAGTAGTAGATACAGGCAGGAGTCGGTCTACTTGTCTCGGACGTGATGCCTATATACATGATCATACCTAGATATTCTCAGAACTATGCTCAATTCTGTCAATTGCTCAACAGCAATTTGTTCACCCACCGTAGAATACTTATGCTCTCGAGAGAAGCCACTAGTGAAACCTATGGCCCCTGGGTCTATCTTTATCATATTGATCTCCTACTACTTAGTTATTTCCTTTTCTATTTACTTTACCTTTATTTTACTTTGCATCTTTTATCATAAAAATACCAAAAATATTATCTTATCATATCTATCAGATCTCACTCTCGTAAGTGGCCTTATAGGGATTAAAAAACCCTATTTGCGTTGGTTGCGAGGATTTATTTGTTTTGTGCAGGTGCGAGGGACTTGCGCGTAGCCTCCTACTGGATTGATACCTTGGTTCTCAAAAACTGAGGGAAATACTTACGCTACTTTGTTGCATCATCCCTTCCTCTTCGGGGAAAACCAACGCAGTGCTCAAGAGGTAGAAGGCTACATCAGCAGACTCCATTTCCTAGGTGATGTCACGGAGCCAGTCATCAGCATCCAGAGGCTGAGTTGAGCAGTGATACACAGTTGGCTTGAGGCGCATGAAATCCTACAGAGTCCCTTGGGCTGGCTGCTGATTCATATTGGGGCGAGGAAACTTGTCACATCCCTAGTTCTGGTATGACCTAGACCAGCTAGTCATTTGTGCATCATGTTTAAATTCCATTTCAATTTTAAATGGGGATTTGTGAAACCCTCAGAATCATTTCTGGAAATAACCCAGATAAAAATTGCTCCAAAAAGGTCCAAGAAAATGTTCATGTAGCTCTCAGAAAATATTGGTTAGAGGTAAAATTCAAACGAATATTTTCAGGAGCTCATAAGTATTTATTTTGGCGTTTTGGAATTAATGCAATAATAATTTGCATTGGATATATATATGTTATATATATAATATATGTCCAAAAATTATGCTAGTTATGGAGGAACTTTGGAATAATACCATTAGCTCCTATAAAAAGTGGCATAAGGAAATAAATTGGTTAGTATTTTACTAAATCAGAAACAAATGCCAGAAAATAGAAAAGAAAAGAAAAGTGGAAAAAACCTTACCCGCGGCCTGGCATTGTGCGGCCCAGTAGGCCGGCCCACCCATCTGGCGATGCCAGTCGTCCCTGGCCTCTCGCCAGGAGGATAGGGCGTGTGCCCGCGGCGCGCACGCACGCGCCCGGCCACCTCCTCTCTGTCTGCTTCATCCCAGCAGCATCCAGGTGACGCCACGTGCCGCCCCGCACCTCTCCCACTCTCTCTCGTTCCCTCCCCTTCTCTCTCTCGTTCTCTCCTGTGAACGCCCGAGCACCGCCATCGCCATCACTCGCCATTGCCACGCCCACCGTCACGGTCTCGCCCTCGCTTCCTGCCTAGACGCTCCGCATCATCTTCCTCGTCATCTCCACCGAGCCAAGCCAACCGGGACGCTCCGTAGCGTCATCATTGCCACTGTCTTCAACCTCGGGAGCCGGTCACCGCCGACGTCGATTCGCCGTCGCCAAGCCATCCCCGAGCAAGCTGAGCCCCTCTTCGTGATCGCCGTGAGCCCCGCCATCTTTCCCCCCTCTCCCATGTTCATTTGCGTGCTATAGGCGTGCTAGCCACCAGACCCGAGAGCTCACCGCCGCCACGCTCGTCGTCGCTGGCGAATAGGATAGCAACCTTCGCGTCCGAGCACTGCTACGTGTTTAGCATGCTCCCAGAAACCCAACACCACCATCAGCTAGTCCTCCTGTGCACCACAACGTCGACCCCGAGCTTGACCGAACTCTGGCCGCCGCGGACTTGCTCGCCGTCGTTGGCTCCGGCCACCATAGGCCTGGCCTCCACCACCACTAGACGCACGCCTGCAAGAGCTCTCCAACGAGCCCAAGAACAGCCTCGCCCATGCCCTGTGGGCATTTTCCGAGCCGCGCCGCCATCTCGGGCCTCGCCGGCGTCAAGCCGCCGGTGGGTTTTGACCCCGCTGACCAGGAGGTTTGACCTCCCGTGGGTCGCTGACATGTGGGGCCCGACCCTATTAATTTTTAGTTAGGATTAGTTTAACAACTAATTAAACCCTGATTAACTAATTGGGTCACTGACGTGTGGGCCCAACCACATTAACTAAACCAGTTTAGGTTAATTTAATTTAGGGTTAGCCACAAACACTAACGTGTGGACCGCACACGTCAGGTTTGACCTGGTCAGCCACCTTTGACCTGCTGACGCAATGCTGCTGTCATGCTGACGCAATATATCATTTTCTGGTATTAAAATAAATTAGGAAATTCTAGAAAATGTTATAAACTTCAAAAATTCATATAAATTCAACCGTAGCTCAGATTGAAATAATTTATATATGAAAAATTATCAGAAAAATTCAATCTATCCATCTGTACCAGTTTCATGCATGTCAAACCAACTTATACTTACTGTATAAGTGAAACACTAAAATGGCTTATATAAAGAGCTTATTTTGGAGATGCATTTGAATCTTTGGATCAAATGGATTTCATCCAAATAAAAGCTAGTTGCATCAGCTCAATCAGCATCACATATTCATGCCATGATCATGCATCATATTGTTGCATATGCTTGTGTTTGATTATCGACACCGTTCCTTCTTGATAGGTCCTGCTCCGGAGACCGATCCAGAGTACCTGTCAGAGGAGCAGTGCCCCCTGTTGATCTACCAAGCAAGCAAACCCCCTTGTTCATTCCGATACAATCCTACTCTCTCGCTCCTGCTCTCATTTATTGCATTAGGACAACAACGATTCAACTGCTACTTTATGCTACGGTAGTTGAACCCATTCCTCTGCATGACCTGTCATTGCCACAGTAAATAGTTAAAACCCACTAGCATGTGTAGGAGTTGATTCAGCCATGTTGTGTTCTTGCCATGCCATGCCTGCTATTGCTTAGAGTTGTGTCAGGTCTGATTCATCGGGAATGAATTGGAGTGGTACGATATGTTCTGGTGCTGAGAGTTAAGCGTGTGAACACGATTTGGTGAAGGTAGCGGTGAGAGGCCATGTAGGAGTACATGGTGGGTTGTCTCACTGGGAACCGTCCTTAAGAACTGAGTTCTATGTAAGTTGTCCAATGACTAGCTACTACCACACATTGGGCTCTGGGTGCTCCAAGCTCTCTCGACTTATTAACCAACTTGATCTCTGTCTAGGAGTCGCAAATAGTTTCTGGTGTTTGTAGGTAGTGTTAGTAGTCTACCAAGTGGCACCCGGGCAGGTGGGCTTGGGACAGACTAGGCACAAGTGGCACAGTGTACCAAGCATAGATCCATCCGGCGAGGTGGGCTTGGGAACCCTGCACACATCGTTTGGGGCCGTGAGCAACACCCCGGCTGGATCTCCTTGCAGATGGAACCCGAATAGGCGATAAACCTGGACTAGAGTCTTGTGTGGTTAGTCAGGTCGTGGCTGACACCCTCGCCAGGCTTCCGCTTGAAGGTTGCCGAGATACATGACGTGTACATGGTGATAAGTGGTGAGAGTGTCTATGAAGAAGTACACCCCTCCAGGGTTATCATGATCTATTCAAATAGCCGTGTCCTCGGTTATGGACTTCTTGGATGCTTATGTGGTACATAGACAACTTAAAGTGGATACTCTAAAATGCTCAAGAAAAGTGTGAGTGCTACGGATGGCCTCCCGTAGGGAGACGGGAATGAATCCATAGTAGAGTATTGATGTGGTGATTAGTGGACTCGTGTGCGCCACCTCAAAAGAGTTACCAGCAGTCGTAGTACAGGTTAGCCACTAAGTCAAAGCTGGCTTGCTGCAACTAAACCCCATATTGCCTCCTTGATACTAATGCATGTATGATAGGATCTGATGTAAGTCTTGCTGAGTACCTTTGTACTGACGTTGCTTTATTTATGTTTTGCAGCGGAGACTTCGGTCTTACTGGTTTACTTGGACTTCGACGAGTAGCTTGCACCTCAGCTACGATCTTGTGCCCTTGGGAGGGTCTTGTAGATAGTCAGGCTTCTCAGCCTTTTTCTTTTGTTGTTGTCTGTACTCAGACATGTAATGCTTCCGCTTGTTGCTTGTATGCTCTGAATGATGGGTCATGTGACCCCTGTTTGTATTTAATGCTATGTGGCTCTTCTGGGCCTTTATCTATATGAGCTGCGTTATGTTGTGATGCCATGTTGTACAGCACATACTTGCATGTTATGCATACATGTGACGTGTATTGCTACGTGTGGGATCCGACAATCTAGTTTTTTTATCCTTGGCAGCCTCTCTTATGGGGAAATGTAGCCTAGTGCTTCCCTGAGCCATAGTAGTCCGCTACAGCCCGGTTCACTGGAGTCCTGCTAGCCCAGCACTACTGCTCAGGACACTTGACTGGCTGGCATGTGTTTCACTTTGTTCCTGTGTCTGTCCCTTCGGGGAAATGTCACGCGGTGACATCTGGAGTCCTGCCTAGCCTGCTACAGCCCGGGATCCCAGGAGTCATGTTAGCCCAGTGCTACAGCCCGGATTCACACGCTACTGACCGACATGCTCGATGTGAATCATGTATGCATGTCCCCATAGGTTAGTGCCGCTTTGGGTTCACGACTAGCCATGTCGGCCCGGGTTCTTTGTCATATGGATGCTAGCGACACAATTATATACGTGAGCCAAAAGGCACAAACGGTCCTGGGCCAGGGTAAGGCGACACCCATGGGAATACCGTGCGTGAGGCCGCAAAGTGATATGAGGTGTTACGGGCTAGATCAATGTGACTTGGAATCGGGGTCCCGACAGCTTTGGTATCAGAGCCTGACTGCCTATAGGATTTCCAAGCCAACCTGGTCGAAGTTGAGTCTAGAAACTCTTTAGTTATATAAGGGAATTGATTGTGGAAGGGAACGTAAGGCTCTTTTTACTCCTTATACCTTATGCCCTTCTGATCTGAGTCATCCTATCTTTCCTACGGGGTTAAGGAACTAGGCTTCCTCTTCCGTCTATCAGAATCATGTGTTACTACTCCGTAGTCTCTAGGATTGGTTGATTAGAATCTTATCCCAGTTCAAGTACTTCCAGTGTAGTCTATTTAGTAATATCTCAGAACCTTAAGTGATGATGTTGAGTATGGTGCTACCACATCATTTGCAGGATGTCTCATTTTGAGCATTTTACTGTTGTTGTGCTGCCGGAATTGTCCTAGGAGTTCAAGAGATAGTATTTTCCTTGTACTATATTCTACATCCTTATGATGATGCTGAATCCATCCTTGTTTCCTTGGTTTTGTTCTTCAGGATGTTGTCAGTTAACCGAAATTCTGTTGCTCGTAGCCAGAACCACGAAGATGGTAGGGATGACGATCCTCCTGATCAGTCTTCGTTGGCAAAGTTCATGTTAGAAGTTGAGATGAACAAGCGTGAGACCAACCGCTTGTTAGCACGTATCGAGGAGAACACCACACCCCAGGGCAAGGAGTCAGCGACCATCTATGATTTCATTGGTCTGAAACCACCTACCTTCCATCATTCCATCGAACCACTCGATGCAGATGACTGGCTTCGTAGTATCACTCACAAGCTGTGTTCTGCAAACGTAGCTGAAAGTGACAAGGTCACCTATGCTACATATCACCTGGAAGGTCCTGCTAGTCTTTGGTGGCAGAACTATGAGGTGATGCTTCCAGCTGGCCAGATAACCACCTGGAGAGATTTCACTAAGGCTTTTCGCGAGCATCACATTCCTCAGGCTCTCATTGACCGCAAGAGAGAAGAGTTCTGTAGTTTCACCCAGAGTAAGATGGTTGTGGATGCTTACAGTAGGGAATTTGAGAACCTTGCCCGCTATGCTACGGAAGAGGTGTCCACAGATGCCAAGAAGCAGGCTAGGTTCTAGAAGGGTCTCAACCCCAAGTTGCGTCGTGATCTCCACTTGCACCATTGCAATACATTCCAGGCTCTTGTGAATAAGGCCATTAATGCAGAGACAGCTCAACTCACTTACGAGGAGTCTCGTAATCACACCCGTGATTTGGGTTCTTCCTCCGGTTCTAGTTCTCAGAAGCGCCGGATCTGGGTTCCGAACTCCTCTCTTCCACCCGGTTATACAAAGGCCTTCTTGTGTGGAACCTCACCCAGTTCAACTGTATGCTACACCCATGCCTATTGGTAGACCACTTGTCAATGCGGGTCCATGTCCTACCTCCAAGATTTGTTACAAGTGCGGAGAGCCAGGCCACATTGCCCGTATTTGCACTCAGACCCATGTTGCTCCACCCCAGCCCGAGAAGTCTGTTGGCCGTGGTAGTAAGCCTTCACACCAGATGATCAGTGCCAAGTCAGCTCCCACTAAACTTGGATGTGTGCATCACGTCTCAGCTAAAGACACTCCTGATGATCCAGATGTCGTTCTTGGTACACTCCTTGTCAACTGTCATCAAGCTTACGTTCTATTCGGTACTGGAGCATATTACTCCTTCATTTCCGAAAGTTATGCCCGCTTGCACGACATGTCATTTTGTGATATGCCCTCCCCACTACTCATTCAAACTCCTGGATCCAAGTGGCAAACTTCTAGGATAAGTTATGGCAATGAAATACATGTTGACAGACTTGTATTCCTAGCTTCCTTGATATCCCTTAAGTCTTCAGATATTAACATCATCTTGGGTATGGACTGCATGAAAGCTCATTATGCCAAGATTGACTGCTACACTAGGTTTGTTCAGCTCACACACCCCTCTGGCAAGATAGTCACTGTCTCCACCAAAATTGCAAAGCGTCAACTATATTCTCTAAATGACAGCCCTCTTCCTGACCTTGAAGATATCCCGGTAGTCCGTGACTTTCCGGATGTCTTTCCAGAGGAACTGCCAGGTATTCCACCTGACAGAGATGTAGAGTTTGTCATAGATCTTATCCCCGAAACCGCCCCAATTTCTAGGAGACCTTACAAGATGGCACCCTTAGACCTAGCCGAGCTTAAGAAACAACTTGATGAGTCCTTGCAAAAGGGTTTCATCCGTCCTAGTTCTTCTCCTTGGGCTTGCCCCGTCCTCTTTGTCAAGAAGAAGGATGGTACGGACCGGATGGTTGTAGATTATCGCCCCGTTAATTTGGTCACGATAAAGAACAAGTATCCGCCCCCAAGGATCAATGATCTGTATGATCAGCTCGCTATATCCTCAGTCTTCTCCAAGATGTATTTGAAGTTAGGCTACCACCAAATCAAGATCAGAAATGGGGACATTCCTAAAACGTATTTTGTCACTCGTTATGGTCAGTATGAGTACACCGTCATGTCCTTTGGTCTAACCAACGCTCCAGCTACATTCTCCCGCTTGATGAACTCAATCTTCATGGAGTACTTAGATAAGTTCGTCGTGGTTTACCTCGATGATATCCTTATTTACTCGAAGAACAAGGAAGAGCATGCGATGATATCCTTATTTACTCGAAGAACAAGGAAGAGCATGCCGAACATCTTAGACTTGTGTTAGAAAAACTCAGAGAACACCGCCTTTATGCCAAGTTCTCCAAGTGCGAATTTTGTTTACCAGAAGTGACCTATCTCAGCCACGTGATCTCTGGTAAGGGCATTGCTATCAATCCCAAGAGAGTTCAAGCAGTTCTTGATTGGACTCCGCCTTAAACGGTTAAGCAAGTTAGGAGTTTCCTTGGCCTAGCCAGTTATTGTCGCCGCTTCGTTGAGAACTTCTCCAAAGTGGCCAAACCTCTCACGGAACTTCTCAAGAAAGATAAAAAAGTTTTAGTGGTCCCCACAGTGTGAGCACAGTTTTTAGGAACTGAAAAGATGTGTGACTTCTGCTCCCATACTTGTGCCATCGGATTTCACTAAGGACTTTGTTATCTACTGCGACGCCTCACGACAGGGACTAGGTTGCATTCTTATGCAGGATCGCCATGTGATTGCCTATGCATCTCGATAGTTGCATCCACATGAGGAGAATTATCCTACACATGATCTAGAGCTTGCAGCCGTAGTCTATGCACTTAAGACCTGGCGACATTACCTCCTTGGTAAATGTTCCGAGATTTACACCGATCACCAGAGTCTTAAGTATATCTTCACCCAACCAGATTTGAACCTTAGGCAAAGACGTTGGTTGGAGTTGATCTCAGATTATGACTTAAGGGTTACCTACACCCCAAGCAAGGGCAATGTCATGGCTGATGCGCTAAGTCATAAGTCCTATTGCAACAATCTTATGTTGCAGCAGGGCCAACCACTTCTCCATGAGGAATTCTGTAAGCTTAACCTTCACATTGCTCCTCATGGATTCCTTTCTACCTTGGTGGCGAAACCTACTCTTGTGGATCAAATCATCTCTGCTGAGAAGCAGGATACGGGAATTTCCTGGATCAAGAGAAACGTTAACAAGGGAGTTGGTGGTAGTTTATCTATAGATGATCGAGGTGTTGTTTTCTTTGAGAATCGCTTGGTGGTTCCCAAGAATCAACATCTACGACAACTGATCCTTAAGGAGGCTCATGAATCTCCTCTCACGATTCATCCCGGTAGTACTAAGATGTATCAGGACCTGCGCCAGAGGTTCTGGTGGACTAGGATGAAGAGAGAAATTGCTCAGTTTATTGCTAACAGCGATGTTTGTCGTCGCATTAAGGCAGAGCATCAAAGACCTGCTGGCACCCTTCAGCCTTTAGCTATTCATGAATGGAAATGGGATAAAGTTGGTATGGACTTCATCACCGGCTTTCCCAGGACCAAGAGAGGGAATAATGCTATCTTCGTAGTCATTGATCATCTTTCCAAAGTGGCTCACTTCCTACCTGTTCGAGAGAGTATCACAGCTAGTCAGCTCGCTGACTTATATATTTCTTGAATAGTGTCACTTCATGGTGTTCCACTAGAGATCAATTCAGACCGTGGTAGTCTTTTCACTTCTCATTTCTGGGAGAGTTTCCAAACTGCCATGGGCACCCATCTTTCCTTCAGTACCGCTTTCCACCCTCAATCAAGTGGTCAGGTGGAAAGGGTCAACCAAATCCTCGAAGACATGCTCAGAGCTTCCATTATCTCATTCGGTATGGATTGGGATAAGTGCCTTCCTTTCGCCGAGTTTGCTTATAACAATAGATACCAATCCAGTCTCAAGAAAGCTCCTTTTGAGATTCTGTATGGACGAAGATGTCGAACACCTTTGAACTGGTCAAAAACTGGTGAAAGACAATTCTTTGGACCGAATATGATCCAGGAGGCAGAAGAGCAAGTTCGCATCATTTGTGAGAATTTGAGAACAGCCCAATCTCGTCAAAAGAGCCAGTATGACCGTCGTCATAAGGAAGTGGCTTATGAAGTTGGCGACAAGGCTTATCTTCGGGTTACTCCCTTGAAGGGTACCCATCGTTTCGGTATCAAGGGCAAGCTGGCTCCTCGTTACATTGGTCCTTTTCGCATTCTCGCTAAACGAGGAGAGGTTGCCTACCAGCTGGAACTACCCCCACATCTTTCTCGATTACATGATGTCGTCCACGTCTCTCAACTCAGGCGTTGCTTCTCGGATCCCATCCGCGGAGTGGACCACGAAATGCTTGATCTGCAAGATAACCTCACTTATCAAGAGTACCCCGTCTGCATTCTGGATCAAGCAGAGCGTGTCACTCGACGTCATAACATCAAGTTTCTCAAGGTTCAGTGGTCTCATCATTCCGAGAGAGAAGCTACTTGGGAGCGTGAAGATCGTCTTCGATTGGAGTACCCCACTTTCTTTCCGCCAACTCCTGAATCTCAGTACGAGATTTTTCCGAGTGGGGGCGAGTTGTCACATCCCTAGTTCTGGTATGACCTAGACCAGCTAGTCATTTGTGCATCATGTTTAAATTCCATTTAAATTTGAAATGGGGATTTGTGAAACCCTCAGAATCATTTCTGGAAATAACCCAGATAAAAATCGCTCCAAAAAGGTCCAAGAAAATGTTCATGTAGCTCTCAGAAAATATTGGTTAGAGGTAAAATTCAAACAAATATTTTCAGGAGCTCATAAGTATTTATTTTGGCCTTTTGGAATTAATGCAATAATTATTTGCATTGGATATATATATGTTATATATAATATATGTCCAAAAATTATGCTAGTTATGGAGGAACTCTGGAATAATACCATTAGCTCCTATAAAAAGTGGCATAAGGAAATAAATTGGTTTAGTATTTTACTAAATCAGAAACAAATGCCAGAAAATAGAAAAGAAAACAAAAGTGGAAAAAACCTTACCTGTGGCCTAGCACTGTGCGGCCCAGCAGGCCGGCCCACCCAGCTGGCGACGCCAGTCATCCCTGACCTCTCTCCAGGAGGACAGGGCGTGTGCCCGCGGCGCGCACGCACGCGCCCGGCCACCTCCTCTCTGCCTGCTTCATCCCAGCTGCGTCCAAGCGACGCCACGCGCCGCCCCGCACCTCTCCCACTCTCTCTCGTTCCCTCCCCTTCTCTCTCTCGTTCTCTCCTGCGAACGCCCGAGCGCCGCCGTCGCCACCGCTCACCGTTGCTGCGCCCACCATCACGGCCTCGCCCTCACTTCCTGCCCAGACGCTCCACATCGTCTTCCTCGTCATCTCCACCGAGCCAAGCCAACCGGGACGCTCCATAGCGTCATCATCGCCACCATCTTCAACCTCAGGAGCCGGTCACCGCCGATGTCGATTCACCGTCGCCAAGCCGTCCCCGAGCAAGTTGAGCCCCTCTTCGTGATCGCTGTGAGCCCCGCCATCTTTCCCCCCTCTCCCATGTTCATTTGCGTGCTAAAGGCGTGCTAGCCACCGGACCCGAGAGCTCACCGTCGCCACGCTCGTCATTGTCGGCGAATAGGCTAGCAACCTTCGCGTCCAAACACTGCTACGTGTTTAGCATGCTCCTAGAAACCCAACACCACCATCAGCTAGTCCTCCTGTGGATCGCAACGTCGACCCCGAGCTTGACCGAACTCCAACTGCCGCAGACTTTCTCGCCGTCGTTGGCTCCGGCCACCATAGGCCCGGCCTCCACCACCACTAGACGCGCGCCTGCAAGAGCTCTCCAACGAGCCCTGGAACAGCCTCACCCGTGCCCTGTGGGTGTTTTCCGAGCCGCGCCGCCGTCTCGGGCCTCGCCGATGTCAAGCCGCCGGTGGGTTTTGACCCCGTTGACCAGGAGGTTTGACCTCCCGTGGGTCGCTGACATGTGGGGCCCGGCCCTGTTAATTTTTAGTTAGGATTAGTTTAACAACTAATAAAACCCTGATTAACTAATTGGGTCACTGACGCGTGGGCCCAACCCCATTAACTAAACCAGTTTAGGTTTAATTTAATTTAGGGTTAGCCACAAACACTGATGTGTGGACCCCACACGTTAGGTTTGACCTGGTCAACCGCCTTTGACCTGCTGACGTAATGTTGCTGTCATGCTGACGCAATATATCATTTTCTGGTATTAAAATAAATTAGGAAATTCTAGAAAATGCTATAAACTTCAAAAATTCATATAAATTCAACCATAGCTCAGATTGAAATAATTTATATATGAAAAATTATCAGAAAAATTCAATCTATCCATCTGTACCAGTTTCATGCATGTCAAACCAACTTATACCTACTGTATAAGTGAAACACCAAAATGGCTTATATAAAGAGCTTATTTTGGAGATGCATTTGAATCTTTGGATCAAATGGATTTCATCCAAATAAAAGCTAGTTGCATCAGCTCAATCAGCATCACATATTCATGCCATGATCATGCATCATATTGTTGCATATGCTTGTATTTGATTATCGACACCGTTCCTTCTCGATAGGTCCTGCTTCGGAGACCGATCCAGAGTACCTATCAGAGGAGCAGTGCCCCCCATGTTGATCTACCAGGCAAGCAAACCCCCTTGTTCATTCCGATACAGTCCTACTCTCTCGCTCCTGCTCTCATTTATTGCATTAGGACAACAACGATTCAATGTCTACTTTATGATGCGGTAGTTGAACCCATTCCTCTGCATGACCTGTCATTGCCATAGTAAATAGTTAAAACCCACTAGCATGTGTAGGAGTTGATTGAGCCATGTTGTGTTCTTGCCATGCCATGCCTGCTATTGCTTAGAGTTGTGTCAGGTCTGATTCATCGGGAATGAATTGGAGTGGTATGATATGTTCTTGTGCTGAGAGTTTAGCATGTGAACACGATTTGGTAAAGGTAGCGGTGAGAGGCCATGTAGGAGTACATGGTGGGTTGTCTCACTAGAACCGTCCTTAAGAACTGAGTTCTGTGTAAGTTGTCCAATGACTAGCTACTACCACACATTGGGCTCCGGGCGCTCCAAGCTCTCTCGACTTATTAACCAACTTGATCTCTGTCTAGGAGTCACAAATAGTTTCTGGTGTTTGTAGGTAGTGTTAGTAGTCTACCAAGTGGCACCCGGCTAGGTGGGCTTGGGACAGACTAGGCACAAGTGGCAAGGTGTACCAAGCGTAGATCCATCCAGCGAGGTGGGCTTGGGAACCCTGCACACATCGTTTGGGGCCGTGAGCGACACCCCGGCCGAATCTCCTTGCGGATGGAACCCAAATAGGCGATAAACCTGGACTAGAGTCTTGTGTGGTTAGTCAGGTCATGGCCGACACCCTCGCCAGGCTTCCGCTTGAAGGTTGTTGAGATACATGATGTGTACAAGGTGATAAGTGGTGAGAGCGTGTGTGAAGAAGTACACCCCTGCAGGGTTATCATGATCTATTTGAATAGCCATGTCCTCGGTTATACACATAGTCACTTCCACGTATCGGTTGATCTGGCTTGTCAAGGACCTTCCACTCCATCTTTTCCACGTTCAAGTCCACGACTCTGAGCCTGCCATTCATGTCTAGGAATAATAATAACTAGTTTGTTCTCAAGTTGTTACCCAACTAATTAAGTGACTGGCAATATCACCAACAGTTATTTGTATTAAAATCACATCTATTATTTCGTTATTTTTGTTCTAATATTAATTGTGCTTCTATTAAAAGAATTGGAGTTACTCACTGTACTAGAACTCTGTAGGTTCACTTTGAGAATGTAAGCACCTATTATTGCTACTGATATCATTGGCTCATTGCTGCCTTTGTGCAATGCAGAACTGTTAAGAGTGAATTGGAGGATTCAAGATTCTGTGAAGCTCTTTTGACATTTAAAGCTCAGAACTGAAGGTACTTAATAAACTCAAAAGCATTGATGATAAATCTTGTTGCCTAGAAATAGAGGTTGTTTACATATTGCATTGCTGGTGTTTGTTTATGTTCATACTTTAAGCATGTGTAGTGTAATGTAGTGTAGTGTAGTGTAGTGAGCTTGTTCTTGTGTAAAATCAGACTAGTATGGCCCTGGCCACAATCTGTCAACGTTAGCCTTCTGTGATTTTCAAAACAAGTTAACTGCATTCAGATCTCTTGATGCTCAAAACCTGTCAATTTCTATCAGCTTTTGATCTATCAGGTTGATATTCAGTCAAGTAGATGTCAAACTTGACACATAAATACCAGCTTTAATAAATAGAGAGACAAGATGTAGGGTTTTTAGCTGCTGCCACAACACAAAGTCTATAGATGCTGAAGTTGTCGGTATTAATTATCAAATCATTCAGAGTAGATGATGCAAGCAATCAACATTCAGTTTTGACCATAACAGTACACTTGCTTAGAGTTTAAGCATGTGTAGTGTACAACTGCTCTACTAGTGTAAGTCATCTTACAATAAGCAGTACACTTGCTCAGAGTTTAAGTTTACTGAACCTATTCATTTTTGTGGACTTAGTGAACATGATAAGACAAGCCAGATGCTCTATTTTTAATTAACAGTAATCCATCATCAGCAACAGTTTCTTTCACTAATTTTCAGTTAACAGCAATCCATGAATTTTTTTCAGCTAAAACTATTAATGATTTTTTGTTGGGTGACCTATTAGATCTGGAGTGGAAGCTCACATAAGTTGAGCTGATTTTTGGTCCATATGAAAGCATAGGACCATATGGTTGTCGGGGAACGTTGCAGAAAACAAAAAATTTCCTACGGTTTCTCCAAGATCCATCTATGAGTTCATCTAGCAACGAGTGATCGGATGCATCCACATACCTTTGTAGATCGCGAGTGGAAGCGTTCAAAGAACGGGGATGAGGTAGTCGAACACGACGTGATCCAAATCACGGGAGATCCTAGCACCGAACGGACGGCACCTCCGCGTTCAACACACGTACGGTCAGCGTAACGTCTCCTTCTTCTTGATCCAGCAAGAGGGAAGGAGAGGTTGAGGAAGATGGCTCCAGCAGCAGCACGACGGCTTGGTGGTGATGGAGCTGCAGTACTCCGTCAGGGCTTCGCCAAGCGCTATGGAGGAGGAGGAGGTGTTGGAGAGGGAGAAGGAGGCAACCAAAGGCATGGATGAAAAGCCCTCCTTCCCCACTATATATAGGAGGGCCAAGGGGGGGCGCCGGCCCTAGGAGATCCAATCTCCTAGGGGGCGGCGGCCAAGGGAGGTTTCCCTCCCCTCCAAGGCACCTAGGAGGTGCCTTCCCCTCCTAGGACTCTTCCCCCTTGAAACCCTAGGCGCATGGGCCTCTTGGGGCTGGTGCCCTTGGCCCATGTAGGCCAAGGCGCACCCCCTACAGCCCATGTGGCCCCCCGGGACAGGTGGCCCCACCCGGTGGACCCCCAGGACCCTTCCGGTGGTCCCGGTACAATACCGATGACCCCGAAACTTGTCCCAATGGCCGAAACAGGACTTCCCATATATAAATCTTTACCTCCGGACCATTCTAGAACTCCTCGTGACGTTCGGGATCTCATCCGGGACTCCGAACAACATTCGGGTTACTGCATATACATATCCCTACAACCCTAGCGTCACCGAACCTTAAGTGTGTAGACCCTACGGGTTCGGGAGACATGTAGACATGACCGAGACGACTCTCCGGTCAATAACCAACAGCGGGATCTGGATACCCATGTTGGCTCCCACATGCTCCACGATGATCTCATCGGATGAACCACGATGTCAAGGATTCAATCAACCCCGTATGCAATTCCCTTTGTCAATCGATATGTTACTTGCCCGAGATTCGATCGTCGGTATCCCAATACCTTGTTCAATCTCGTTACCGACAAGTCACTTTACTCATATCGTAATGCATGATCCCGTGACCAGACACTTGGTCACTTTGAGCTCATTATGATGATGCATTACCGAGTGGGCCCAGTGATACCTCTCCGTCTCACGGAGTGACAAATCCCAGTCTTGATCCGTGTCAACCCAACAGACCCTTTCGGAGATACCCGTAGTATACCTTTATAGTCACCCAGTTACGTTGTGACGTTTGGTACACCCAAAGCACTCCTACGGTATCCGGGAGTTACACGATCTCATGGTCTAAGGAAAGGATACTTGACATTGGAAAAACTCTAGCAAACGAACTACACGATCTTTATGCTATGTTTAGGATTGGGTCTTGTCCATCACATCATTCTCCTAATGATGTGATCCCGTTATCAATGACATCCAATGTCCATAGTCAGGAAATCATGACTATCTGTTGATCAACGAGCTAGTCAACTAGAGCCTTACTAGGGACATGTTGGTGTCTATTATTCACACATGTATTACAATTTCCGGATAATACAATTATAGCATGAATAAAGACAATTATCATGAACAAAGAAATATAATAATAATGCTTTTATTATTGCCTCTAGGGCATATTTCCAACAGTGTCCCACTTGCACTAGAGTCAATAATCTAGTTACATTGTGATGAATCGAACACCCATGGAATTCTGGTGTTGATCATGTTTTGCCCTAGGGACAGGTTTAGTCAACTGATCAGCTACATTCAGGTCCGTATGTACTTTACAAATCTCTATGTCTCCATCTTGAACATTTTTACGAATGGAGTTGAAGCGACGCTTGATGTGCCTTGTCTTCTTGTGAAACCTGGGCTCCGTGGCAAGTGCAATAGCTCCAGTGTTGTCACAAAAGAGTTTGATTGGCCCCGACGCATTGGGTATGACTCCTAGGTCGGTGATAAACTCCTTCACCCATATTGCTTCATGTTCTGCCTCCGAGGCTGCCATGTACTCCGCTTCACATGTAGATCCCGCCACGACGCTCTGCTTGCAACTGCACCAGCTTACTGCCCCACCATTCAAAATATACACATATCCGGTCTGTGACTTAGAGTCATCCAGATCTGTGTCAAAGCTAGCGTCGACGTAACCCTTTACGATGAGCTCTTCGTCACCTCCATAAACGAGAAACATTTCCTTAGTCCTTTTCAGGTACTTCAGGATATTTTTGACCGCTGTCCAGTGTTCCTTGCCGGGATTACTTTGGTACCTTCCTACCAAACTTACGGCAAGGTTTACATCAGGTCTGGTACACAGCATGGCATACATAATAGAACCTATGGCTGAGGCATAGGGGATGACACTCATCTCTTCTATATCTTCTGTCGTGGTCGGACATTGAGCTGAGCTCAATTTCACACCTTGCAACACAGGCAAGAACCCCTTCTTAGACTGATCCATATTGAACTTCTTCAATATCTTATCAAGGTATGTGCTTTGTGAAAGACCTATGAGGCGTCTTGATCTATCTCTATAGATCTTGATGCCTAATATATAAGCAGCTTCACCAAGGTCCTTCATTGAAAAACTCTTATTCAAGTAGGCCTTGATGCTGTCCAAGAGTTCTATATCATTTCCCATCAAAAGTATGTCATCTACATATAGTATGAGAAATGCTACAGAGCTCCCACTCACTTTCTTGTAAACGCAGGCTTCTCCATAAGTCTGCGTAAACCCAAACGCTTTGATCATCTCATCAAAGCGAATGTTCCAACTCCGAGATGCTTGCACCAGCCCATAAATCGAGCGTTGGAGCTTGCACACCTTGTTAGCATTCTTAGGATCGACAAAACCTTCCGGCTGCATCATATACAATTCTTCCTTAAGGAAACCATTAAGGAATGCCGTTTTGATGTCCATTTGCCATATTTCATAATCGTAGAATGCGGCAATTGCTAACATGATTCGGACGGACTTTAGCTTCGCTACCGGTGAGAAAGTCTCATCGTAGTCAACCCCTTGAACTTGTCGATAACCCTTAGCGACAAGCCGAGCTTTATAGATGGTCACATTACCATCCGCGCCTGTCTTCTTCTTAAAGATCCATTTATTTTCTATGGCTCGCCATTCAACGGGCAAGTCAGTCAAAGTCCATACTTCGTTTTCATACATGGATCCTATCTCGGATTTCATGGCTTCTAGCCATTTGTCGGAATTCGGGCCCGCCATCGCTTCTTCATAGTTCGAAGGTTCACCGTTGTCTAACAACATGATTTCCAAGACAGGGTTGCCGTACCACTCTGGTGCGGAACGTGTCCTTGTGGACCTTCGAATTTCAGTAGGAGCTTGATCAGAAGTATCTTGATCATCATCAATAACTTCCTCTCTAGTTGGTGCAGGCACTTCAGGAACATTTTCTTGAGTTGTGCCATTTTCCGGTTCAAGAGGTAACACTTCATCAAGTTCTACTTTCCTCCCACTTACTTCTTTCGAGAGAAACTCTTTCTCTAGAAAGAATCCATTCTTGGCAACAAAGATCTTGCCTTCGGATCTGAGGTAGAAGGTATACCCAACAGTTTCTTTAGGGTATCCTATGAAGACGCATTTTTCCGACTTGGGTTCGAGCTTTTCAGGTTGAAGTTTCTTGACATAAGCATCGCATCCCCAAACTTTTAGAAACGACAACTTAGGTTTCTTACCAAACCATAATTCAAGCGGTGTCGTCTCAACGGATTTCGACGGAGCCCTATTTAAAGTGAATGCGGCAGTCTCTAAAGCATAGCCCCAAAAGGATAGCGGTAAATCGGTAAGAGACATCATAGATCGCACCATATCTAATAGAGTGCGATTACGACGTTCGGACACACCATTACGCTGAGGTGTTCCAGGCGGCGTGAGTTGTGAAACTATTCCACATTTTCTTAAGTGTGTGCCAAATTCGTGACTGAAGTATTCTCCTCCATGATCTGATCGTAGAAACTTGATTTTCCTGTCACGTTGATTCTCAACTTCACTCTGAAATTCCTTGAACTTTTCAAAGGTTTCAGACTTGTGTTTCATTAAGTAGACATACCCATATCTACTCAAGTCATCAGTGAGGGTGAGAACATAACGATAGCCACCGCGAGCCTCAACACTCATTGGACCGCACACATCAGTATGTATGATTTCCAATAAGTTGGTTGCTCGCTCCATTGTTCCTGAGAACGGAGTCTTGGTCATTTTACCCATGAGGCATGGTTCGCACTTGTCAAATGATTCATAATCAAGAGACTCTAAAAGTCCATCTGCATGGAGCTTCTTCATGCATTTGACACCTATGTGACCAAGGCGGCAGTGCCACAAGTATGTGGGACTATCATTATCAACCTTACATCTTTTGGTACTCACACTATGAATATGTGTAGCAATACGCTCGAGATTCATTAAGAATAAACCATTCACCATAGGAGCATGACCATAAAACATATCTCTCATATAAATGGAACAACCATTATTCTCGGATTTAAATGAGTAGCCATCTCGAATTAAACGAGATCCCGATACAATGTTCATGCTCAAAGCTGGCACTAAATAACAATTATTGAGGTTTAAAACTAATCCCGTAGGTAAATGTAGAGGCAGCGTGCCGACGGCGATCACATCAACCTTGGAACCATTCCTGACGCGCATCGTCACCTCGTCCTTCGCCAGTCTCAGCTTATTCCGCAGCTCCTGCTATGAGTTACAAATGTGAGCAACTGCACCGGTATCAAATACCCAAGAGCTACTGCGAGTACTGGTAAGGTACACATTAATTACATGTATATCACATATACCTTTTGTTTTGCCGGCCTTCTTGTCCGCTAAGTATTTGGGGCAGTTCCGCTTCTAGTGACCACTTCCCTTGCAATAAAAGCACTCAGTCTCGGGCTTGGGTCCATTCTTTGGCTTCTTCCCGGCAGCTTTCTTGCCAGGCACGGCAACTTCCTTGCCGTCCTTCTTGGAGTTCTTTTTACCTTTGCCCTTCTTGAACTTAGTGGTTTTATTGACCATCAACACTTGATGTTCCTTCTTGACTTCTACCTCTGCTGATTTCAGCATAGCAAATACTTCAGGAATGGTCTTTTCCATCCCCTGCATATTGAAGTTCATCACAAAGCTCTTGTAGCTTGGTGGAAGCGACTGGAGGATTCTTTCAATGACCGCGTCATCCGAGAGATTAACTCCCAGCTGAGTCAAGCGGTTATGTAACCCAGACATAGTGAGTATGTGCTCACTGACAGAACTATTTTCCTCCATCTTACAGCTGAAGAACTTGTCGGAGACCTCATATCTCTCGATTCGGCATGAGCTTGAAAAACCATTTTCAGCTCTTCGAACATCTCATATGCTCCATGTCTCTCAAAACGCTTTTGGAGCCCCGGCTCTAAGCTGTAAAGCATGTCGCACTGAACGAGGGAGTAGTCATCAGCACGTGTCTGCCAAGCGTTCATAACGTCTTGGTTCTGTGGGACGGGTGGATCACCTAGCGGTGCTTGTAGGACATAATCTTTCTTGGCAGCTATGAGGATGATCCTCAGGTTCCGGACCCAGTCCGTATAGTTGCTGCCATCGTCTTTCAGCTTGGTTTTCTCTAGGAACGCATTGAAGTTGAGGACTACGTTGGCCATTTGATCTACAAGACATATTGCAAAGATTTTAGACTAAGTTCATTATAATTAAGTTCATCTAATCAAATTATAATGAACTCCCACTTAGATAGACATCCCTCTTCTAGTCATCTAAGTATAACATGATCCGAGTTAGCTAGGCCGTGTCCGATCATCAAGTGAGACGGACTAGTCAATGTCGGTGAACATCTTCATGTTGATCGTATCTTCTATACGACTCATGCTCGACCTTTCGGTCTTCTGTGTTTCGAGGCCATGTCTATACACATGCTAGGCTCGTCAAGTCAACCTAAGTGTATTGCGTGTGTAAATCTGTCTTACACCCGTTGTATGTGAATGTTAGAATCTATCACACCCGATCATCACGTGGTGCTTCGAAACAACGAACTGTCGCAACGGTGCACATTTAGGGGGAACACTTTCTTGAAATTATTATGAGGGATCATCTTATTTACTACCGTCGTTCTAAGCAAACAAGATGAAAAACATGATAAACATCACATGCAATCAAATAATAATAGTGACATGATATGGCCAATATCACATAGCTCCTTTGATCTCCATCTTGGGGCTCCATGATCACCTTGTCACCGGCATGACACCATGATCTCCATCATCATGATCTCCATCATTGTGTCTCCATGAAGTTGCTCGCCAACTATTACTTCTACTATTATGGCTAACGCGTTTAGCAATAAAGTAAAGTAATTTACATGGCGTTTCTCAATGACACGTAGGTCATACAAAAAATAAAGACAACTCCTATGGCTCCTGCCGGTTGTCATACTCATCGACATGCAAGTCGTGATTCCTTATACAATAGCATGGACATCTCATACATCACATATATGTCATTCATCATTCATCACAACTTTGGCCATATCATATCACAAAGCACTTGCTGCAAAAACAAGTTAGACGTCCTCTAATTGTGGTTGCAAGTTTTACGTGGCTGAAGTAGGGTTCTAGCAAGAACGTTTTCTTACCTACATGAAAGCCACAACGTGATTTGTCAACTTCTATTTACCCTTCATAAGGACCCTGTTCATCGAATCCGCTCCAACTAAAGTAGGAGAGACAGACACCCGCCAGCCACCTTATGCAACTTGTGCATGTTAGTCGGTGGAACCGGTCTCACGTAAGCGTACGTGTAAGGTTGGTCCGGGCCGCTTCATCCCACAATACCGTTGAAGCAAGATAAGACTAGTAACGGCAAGAAAGTTGACAACATCTACGCCCATAACAAATTGTGTTCTACTCGCGCAAGAAGAACTACGCATAGACCTAGCTCATGATGCCACTGTTGGGGAACGTTGCAGAAAACAAAAATTTCCTATGGTTTCTCCAAGATCCATCTATGAGTTCATCTAGCAACGAGTGATCGGATGCATCTACATACCTTCGTAGATCGCGAGCGGAAGCGTTCAAAGAACGGGGATGAGGTAGTCGAACACGACGTGATCCAAATCACCGGAGATCCTAGCACCGAACGGACAGCACCTCCGCGTTCAACACACGTACGGTCTGCGTAACGTCTCCTTCTTCTTGATCCAGCAAGAGGGAAGGAGAGGTTGAGGAAGATGGCTCCAGCAGCAGCACGACGGCTTGGTGGTGATGGAGCTGCAATACTCCGTCAGGGCTTCGCCAAGCGCTATGGAGGAGGAGGAGGTGTTGGAGAGGGAGAAGGAGGCAACCAAAGGCATGGATGAAAAGCCCTCCTTCCCCACTATATATAGGAGGGCCAAGGGGGGGCGGCCCTAGGAGATCCAATCTCCTAGGGGGGCGGTGGCCAAGGGAGGTTTCCCTCCCCCCCAAGGCACCTAGGAGGTGCCTTCCCCTCCTAGGACTCTTCCCCCTTGAAACCCTAGGCGCATGGGCCTCTTGGGGCTGGTGCCCTTGGCCCATGTAGGCCAAGGCGCACCCCCTACAGCCCATGTGCCCCCCCGGGACAGGTGGCCCCACCCGGTGGACCCCCGGGACCCTTCCGGTGGTCCCGGTACAATACCGATGACCCCGAAACTTGTCCCGATGGCCGAAACAGGACTTCCCATATATAAATCTTTACCTCCGGACCATTCCGGAACTCCTCGTGATGTCCGAGATCTCATCCGGGACTCCGAACAACATTCGGGTTACTGCATATACATATCCCTACAACCCTAGCGTCACCGAACCTTAAGTGTGTAGACCCTACGGGTTCGGGAGACATGTAGACATGACCGAGACGACTCTCCGGTCAATAACCCACAGCGGGATCTGGATACCCATGTTGGCTCCCACATGCTCCACGATGATCTCATCGGATGAACCATGATGTCAAGGATTCAATCAACCCCGTATGCAATTCCCTTTGGCAATCGATATGTTACTTGCCCGAGATTCGATCGTCGGTATCCCAATGTGTCGTTCAATCTCGTTACCGGCAAGTCACTTTACTCGTATCGTAATGCATGATCCTGTGACCAGACACTTGGTCACTTTGAGCTCATTATGATGATGCATTGCCGAGTGGGCCCAGTGATACCTCTCCGTCTCACGGAGTGACAAATCCCAGTCTTGATCCGTGTCAACCCATCAGACACTTTCGGAGATACCCGTAGTATACCTTTATAGTCACCCAGTTACGTTGTGACGTTTGGTACACCCAAAGCACTCCTACGGTATCCGGGAGTTACACGATCTCATGGTCTAAGGAAAGGATACTTGACATTGGAAAAACTCTAGCAAACGAACTACACGATCTTTATGCTATGTTTAGGATTGGGTCTTGTCCATCACATCATTCTCCTAATGATGTGATCCCGTTATCAATGACATCCAATGTCCATAGTCAGGAAATCATGACTATCTGTTGATCAACGAGCTAGTCAACTAGAGGCTTACTAGGGACATGTTGGTGTCTATTATTCACACATGTATTACGATTTCCGGATAATACAATTATAGCATGAATAAAGACAATTATCATGAACAAAGAAATATAATAATAATGCTTTTATTATTGCCTCTAGGGCATATTTCCAACAATGGTCTGTGGCCTTTTCATCCATATGAGAGTAGAGGCCCTTGAGTTTGCTGGGTTTTGTCTCCGATCATCGTGTCATGATGATTTTGCAGGTACCCTGAGAGGCCCTTGAGTTTGCCAGAATGTCAATTAACTTCCGTTTTGGCAAATTCGGGTACTCCATATGTCCTATTTTCAGCAAAGGTCATGCTGAAATTTTCCATGAATTTTAGCATGACTTTGCTAAAAATCGGACATATGGGGTACTTGCTACTAATGCATGGGCCGGGGTATCTTAGTACTTAATTAAGTAGGATCAACTGCCTCTTGTGTTATGCATGGGCCTCGGCGTCGACAAACCCTAAATGATAAAACCTTGGCTTTTAGGGTGCCTCGGTGTCGATAAGAACCTAAATGATGAAAGCTTAGGCTTTTAGGGTGCCTCGGTGTCGAGAAACCCTAAATGATAAAATCTTAGCTTTTAGGATGCCTCGGTGTCGACAAACCCTAAATGATGAGACCATGATCTTGTTCCTTGACAATAACCAACTTTTTGACTAAACTTTTTTCCTATTTAGAGCGAAACATGGCCCACAACAAAGAGGCCGGCGGTTCGGGCGGCAAGCAATTCTACGAGCTGTCCCAGGAGATGGAGGAACAACCTCACCGCTATGAGGACACCGCGGAAGACACCGATCCTGACTACACAACCCCTAGTGGCGTCGAGGATGACACCACTGATGGTGCCACCGAGGACGCCACCACTGATGCTGCCGCCGAGGATGCCACCACTGATGATGGCAGCGCACGCACAGATGGCAGCCAACCGAAGAGGCAACGGAAGGACCATCAAGGAGGAATTTACTCAAGTGGACTCCGACGGGAATCCAACGGAGCCCAAACAAATAGTCAAGGGGTACTCGGTTCAGCTCGGGTGCATTCTCCGGAGCACCGTCTCGGTCAACACCGAGAACCTAAGGCATAAGGACCGAGGGAATTTGCGCAACCTCCTCTTCACGAAGTTGCACGAACGATACAAGTTCCCTGCTGAATTTGAAAACACACGCCTCTCAGGGAATAAAGTGAATAGTGCCGCCTGATGAAGCTATGTACCTAGGGTAGGGTCATGGACCTGTCCTAACTTCCCTACCCAAGGATATCTCTAGAAGAAATCACCTTTCAATCGACTTGGAGGTGTTCCACTCGACAGACTCGAAGACACTCGACCAAGAAGCAATCACTCGACCAAGATCCAACCACTCGACGGCCAGGAGACCTAAAGTCACTCCGCACGCTAACGGTCGGTCATTAAGTAGCTTTTATGGTCATCATAGCACTTTATTAGGGGCGTTACCAGTAACGCCCGACCTTAATGTACTTAAAACCCTGCATAACTGAGGGCCGGAGGGGTCTGGCGAACTCTATATAAGCCACCCCCCTCCTCGGTGTAAAGGGTTCGCACCCCTGTAATTCACAAATAATCCAGTCGACCGCCTCCGGGCTCCGAGATGTAAGGCTATTACTTCCTCCGAGAAGGGCCTGAACTCGTAAACCTCGCGTGCTTACAACTACTCCATAGCTAAGATCTTGCCTCTCCATACCTACCCCCCTACATTACTGTCAGACTTAGAACCACGACAGTTGGCGCCCACCATGGGGCAGGTGTCTTAGCGATTTGTTGGAGGAGTTGCGATCTTTTCCGATCCAAATCATCATGGTTTCTGTGTTGGGGAACGTAGCAGAAATTCAAAATTTTCTACGCATCACCAAGATCAATCTATGGAGTAATCTAGCAACGAGGGGAAGGAGAGTGCATCTACATACCCTTGTAAATCGCTAAGCGGAAGCGTTCAAGTGAACAGGGTTGATGGAGTCGTACTCGTCGTGATCCAAATCACCGATGATCCTAGTGCCGAACGGACAGCACCTCCGTGTTCAACACACGTACAGCCCGGAGACGTCTCCAACGCCTTGATCCAGCAAGGGGAGAAGGAGAGGTTGGGGAAGACTCCATCCAGCAGCAGCACGACGGCGTGGTGGTGGTGGAGGAGCGCGGGACTCCAGCAGGGCTTCGCCAAGCACTATGAGAGACGAGGAGGAAGAGAGGTAGGGCTGCGCCAAGAGGGAGAGGATCTCGTGTGTCTTGCAGCCTCCAATACCTCAAGTATATATAGGGGAAGGGGAGGGGCTGCGCTCCCACCTAGGGTTCCCTCCCTAGGGGTGGCGGCAGCCCCCAGATCCCATCTGGGTGGCGGCCACAAGGGGGAGAGGGGGAGGCGCACCTGGGGTGGGCCTTAGGGCCCATCTGCCCTAGGGTTTGCCCCCCTTCCCTCTTGGAGGCACCTTGGGCCTTGGTGGGAGGCGCCCCAGCCCACCTAGGGGCTGGTCCCTTCCCACTATTGGCCCATGTAGGCCTTCGGGGCTGGTGGCCCCACCTGGTGGACCACCGGCACCCTCCAGGTGGTCCCGGTACATTACCGATAAACCCGAAACTTTTCCGGCGACCAAAACAGGACTTCCCATATATAAATCTTTACCTCCGGACCATTCCGGAACTCCTCGTGACGTCTGGGATCTCATCTGGGACTCCAAACAACATTCGGTAACCATGTATATCTATTCCCTATAACCCTAGCGTCATCGAACCTTAAGTGTGTAGACCCTATGGGTTCGGGAACCATGCAGACATGACCGAGATAACTCTCCGGTCAATAACCAACGGCGGTATCTGGATACCCATGTTGGCTCCCACATGTTCCACGATGATCTCATCGGATGAACCACGATGTCGAGGATTCAATCAATCCCGTATACAATTCCCTTTGTCTAGCGGTACGATACTTGCCCGAGATTCGATCGTCGGTATCCCGATACCTTGTTCAATCTCGTTACCGGCAAGTCTCTTTACTTGTTCCGTAACACATCATCCCGTGATCAACTCCTTGATCACATTGTGCACATTATGATGATGTCCTACCGAGTGGGCCCAGAGATACCTCTCCGTTTACACGGAGTGACAAATCCCAGTCTCGATTCGTGCCAACCCAACAGACACTTTCGAAGATACCTGTAGTGTACCTTTATAGCCACCCACTTATGTTGTGACGTTTGGCACACCCAAAGCACTCCTACGGTATCCGGGAGTTGCACAATCTCATGGTCTAAGGAAATGATACTTGACATTAGAAAAGCTTTAGCATACGAACTACATGATCTTGTGCTAGGCTTAGGATTGGGTCTTGTCCATCACATCATTCTCCTAATGATGTGATCCCGCTATCAACGACATCCAATGTCCATGGTCAGGGAACCGTAACCATCTATTGATCAACGAGCTAGTCAACTAGAGGCTTACTAGGGACATGGTGTTGTCTATGTATCCACACATGTATCTGAGTTTCCTATCAATACATTTCTAGCATGGATAATAAACGATTATCATGAACAAGGAAATATAATAATAACCAATTTATTATTGCCTCTAGGGCATATTTCCAACAGTCTCCCACTTGCACTAGAGTCCATAATCCAGTTCACATCGATATGTGATTAACACTCAAGGTCACATCCCCATGTGACTAACACCCAAAGAGTTCTGGGTTTGATCATGTTATGCTTGTGAGAGAGGTTTCAGTCAACGGGTCTGCAACATTTAGATCCGTATGTACTTCGCAAATTTCTATGTCATCTTGTAGATGCAACTACTACGCTACATTTGGAGCCATTTCAAATAATTGTTCTACTTGGAGCTATTCTAAATTGTTGCTCCATTATACGTATCCGGTATCTCTACTCAGAGCTATCCGGATAGGTGTTAAGCTTGCATCGACGTAACTCTTTACATCGAACTCTTTATCACCTCCATAATCGAGAAACATATCCTTATTCCTCTAAGGATAATTTAGACCGCTATCTGGTGATCTACTCCTAGATCACCTTTGTACCCTCTTGCCAAATATGTGGCAAGGCACACATCAGGTGTGGTACTCAGCATGGCATACCGTATAGAGCCTATGACAAAAGCATAGGGGACGACCTTCGTCCTTCCTCTTTCTTCTGCCATGGTCGAGCTTTAAGTCTTAACTTCATACCTTACAACTCAGGCAAGAACTCCTTCTTTGACTGATCCATCTTGAACACCTTCAAGATCATGTCAAGGTATGTGCTCATTTGAAAGTACCATTAAGCATTTTGATCTATCCTTATAGATCTTGATGCTCAATGTTCAAGTAGCTTAATCCAGGCTTTCCATTGAAAAAACACTTTCCAAATAACCCTATATGCTTTCCAGAAATTCTACGTCATTTCTGATCAACAACATATATTCATCAGAAATTCTATAGTGCTCCCACTCACTTCTTTGGAAATACAAGTTTCTCATAAACTTTGTATACACCCAAAAACTTTGATCATCTCATCAAAGCATACATTCCAACTCCGAGATGCTTACTCAAGTACTTAGAAGGATTGCTGGAGCTTTGCATACTTGTTAGCATCTTTCAGGATTGACAAAACCTTCCGGTTATATCACATACAACCTTTCCTCAAGAAAATCATCGAGGAAACAATGTTTTGACATCCTATCTGCAAGATTTCATAAATAACGCAGTAATCGCTAACATAATTCCAACAGACTCTTAGCATCGCTACGAGTGAGAAAGTCTCATCGTAGTCAACTCTTTGAACTTGTCGGAAAACATCTTAATGACAAGTCGAGCTTTCTTAATGGTGATACTTACCATCATTGTCCGTCTTCCTTTTAAAATCCATATGTACCTAACAGCCTTACGACCATCAAGTAGTTATTCCAAAGTCTACACTTTGTTTTCATATATGGATCCTCTCTCGGATTATATGGCCTCGAGCCATTTTGGAATCCAGGCCCACCATCGCTTCTCCATAGCTCGTAGGTTCATTGTTGTCTGGCAACATGACTTCCAAGACAGGATTACGTACCATTCTGAAGTAGTACGCATCCTTGTCATCCCACGAGGTTTGGTAGTGACTTGATCTGAAGTTTCATGATCACTATCATAAGATTCCACTTCAATTGGTGTAGGTGCCACAGGAACAACTCCCTGTGCCCTGCCACACACTAGTTGAAGAGACGGTTCAATAACCTCACCAAGTCTCCACCATCCTCCCACTCAATTCTTTTGAGAGAAACTTTTCCTCGAGAAAGGACCCGATTCAAGAAACAATCCTTATTGCTTTCGGATCTGAGACAGGAGGTATACCCAACTGTTTTGGGTGTCCTATGAAGATGCATTTATCCGCTTTGGGTTCGAGCTTATCAGCCTGAAACTTTTTCACATAAGCGTCGCAGCCCCAAACTTTTAAGAAATGACAGCTTAGGTTTCTCTAAACCATAGTTCATACGGTGTCATCTCATCGGAATTACGTGGTTCCCTATTTAAAGTGAATGTGGTTGTCTCTAATGCCTAACCCATAAACTATCGTGGTAATTCGATAAGAGACATCATGGTATGCATCATATCCAATAGGGTGCAGTTATGATGTTCAGACACACCATCACACTATGGTGTTCCAGGCTGTATTAGTTGTGAAACAATTTCCACAATGTCTTAATTCTGTCCCAAACTCGTAATTCAGATATTCATCTCTATGATCATATCATAGATATTTTATCCTCTTGTCACGACGATCTTTCAACTTCACCCTGAAATTACTTGAACCTTTCAATAATTCAGACTCGTGATTCATCAAGTAAATATACTCAACATCTACTCAAATCATCTGTGAAGTAAGAACATAACGATATCCACTACACGCCTCAGCACTCATTGGACTGCACACATCAAAATGTATTACTTCCAACAAGTTGCTTTCTAGTTCCATTTTACTGAAAACGAGGCTTTCAGTCATCTTGCCCATGTGGTATGATTTGCATGTCTCAAGTGATTCAAAATCAAGTGAGTCCAAACGGTCCGTTTCCATGGAGTTTCTTCATGCATATACACCAATAGACATGGTTCGCATGTCTCAAACTTTTCAAAACGAGTGAGCCCAAAGATCCATCAACATGGAGCTTCCTCATGCGTTTTATACCGATATGACTTATGTGGCAGTGCCACAAGTAGGTGGTACTATCATTACTATCTTATATCTTTTGGCATGAACATGTGTATCACTATGATCGAGATTCAATGAACCATTCATTTTAGGTGCAAGACCATTGAAGGTATTATTCAAATAAACAAAGTAACCATTATTCTCCTTAAACGAATAACCGTATTGCGATAGACATAATCCAATCATGTCTATGCTCAACGCAAACACCAATCTCGATGGTAGAGGGAGCGTGCGATGCTTGATCACATCAAGCTTGGAAAAACTTCCAACACATATTGCCAGCTCACCTTTAGCTAGTCTCCATTTACTCCGCAGCCTTTTATTTCGAGTTCACTAACATTTAGCAACCGAACCGGTATCTAATACCATGGTGCTACTAGGAGTACTAGTAAAGTGCACATTAACACAATGTATATCCAATATACTTCTATCGACCTTGCCAGCCTTCTCATCTACCAAGTATCTAGGGTAATTCTGCTCCAGTGGCTGTTCCCCTTATTACAGAAGCACTTAGTCTCGGGTTTGGGTTCAACCTTGGGTTTCTTCACTAGAGCAGCAGCTGACTTGCCGTTTCATGAAGTATCCCTTCTTGCCCTTGCCCTTCTTGAAACTAGTGGTTTCACCAACCATCAACAATTGATGCTCCTTCTTGATTTCTACTTTTGTGGTGTCAAACATCGCGAATATCTCAAGGATCATCATATATGCCCCTGATATATTATAGTTCATCACGAAGCTCTAGCAGCTTGGTGGTAATGAGTTCGGAGAAACATCACTATCTCATCTGGAAGATCAACTCCCACTCAATTCAAATGACTATTGTACTCAGATAATCTGAGCACAAGCTCAACAATTGAGCTTTTCTCCCTTAGTTTGCAGGCTAAGAAAATCGTCGGAGGTCTTATACCTCTTGACGTGGGCATGAGCCTGAAATTCCTATTTCATCCCTCGAAACATCTCATATGTTTCGCGACGTTTCAAAACATCTTCGGTGCCTCAACTCTAAACCGTTTAACTGAACTATCACGTAGTTATCAAAATGTGTATGTCAGATGTTCGCAACATCCACAGACGACGTTCGAGGTTCAGCACACTGAGCGGTGCATTAAGGACACAAGCCTTCTATGAAGCAATGAGGACAATCCTCAGTTTATGGACCTAGTCCGCATAATTGCTACTATCAACTTTCAACTAAATTTTCTCTAGGAACATATCTAAACAGTAGAACTGAAGCGCGAGCTATGACATAATTTGCGAAGACCTTTTGATTATGTTCAGGATAATTAAGTTCATCTTATGAACTCCCACTCAGATAGACATCCCTCTAGTCATCTAAGTGATTACATGATCCGAGTCAACTAGGCCGTGTCTGATCATCACGTGAGACGGACTAGTCATCATCGGTGAACATCTTCATGTTGATCGTATCTACCATATGACTCCTGCTCGACCTTTCGGTCTCTTGTGTTCCGAGGCCATGTCTGTATATGCTAGGCTCGTCAAGTCAACCTAAGTGTTTCGCGTGTGTAAATCTGGCTTACACCCGTTGTATGTGAACGTAAGAATCTATCACACCCGATCATCACGTGGTGCTTCAAAACGACAAATTTTCGCAACGGTGCACAATTAGGGGGGACACTTTCTTGAAATTATTATGAGGGATCATCTTATTTACTACCGTCGTTCTAAGTAAACAAGATGCAAAAACATGATAAACATCACATGCAATCAAATAATAGTGACAAGATATGGCCAATATCATATAGCTCCTTTGATCTCCATCTTGGGGCTCCATGATCATCTTGTCACCGGCATGACACCATGATCTCCATCATCATGATCTCCATCATCGTGTCTCCATGAAGTTGCTCGCCAACTATTACTTCTACTACTATGGCTAACACGTTTAGCAATAAAGTAAAGTAATTTACATGGCGTTTCTCAATGACACGCAGGTCATACAAAAAATAAAGACAACTCCTATGGCTCCTGCCGGTTGTCATACTCATCGACATGCAAGTCGTGATTCCTATTACAAGAACATGATCTCATACATCACATATATATCATTCATCACATCCTTTGGCCATATCACATCACAAAACACTTGCTGCAAAAACAAGTTAGACGTCCTCTAATTGTTGTTGCAAGTTTTACGTGGCTGCTATAGGTTTCTAGAAAGAACGTTTCTTACCTATGCCAAAACCACAACGTGAATTGCCAATTTCTATTTACCCTTCATAAGGACCCTGTTCATCGAATCTGATCTGACTAAAGTGGGAGAGACAGACACCGCCAGCCACCTTATGCAACTAGTGCATGTCAGTCGGTGGAACCAGTCTCACGTAAGCGTACGTGTAAGGTTGGTCCGGGCCGCTTCATCCCACGATGCCGCCGAATCAAGATAAGACTAGTAATGGTAAGATAATTGACAATATCGATACCCACAACTACTTTGTGTTCTACTCGTGCATAGTAACTACACATAAACCTGGCTCTGATACCACTGTTGGGGAACGTAGCAGAAATTCAAAATTTTCTACGCATCACCAAGATCAATCTATGGAGTAATCTAGCAACGAGGGGAAGGAGAGTGCATCTACATACCCTTGTAGATCGCTAAGCGGAAGCGTTCAAGTGAACGGGGTTGATGGAGTCGTACTCGTCGTGATCCAAATCATCGATGATCCTAGTGCCGAACGGACGGCACCTCCGTGTTCAACACACGTACAGCCCGGAGACGTCTCCTACGCCTTGATCCAGCAAGGGGAGAAGGAGAGGTTGGGGAAGACTCCATCCAGCAGCAGCACGATGGCGTGGTGGTGGTGGAGGAGAGCGGGACTCCAGCAGGGCTTCGCCAAGCACTACCAGAGACGAGGAGGAAGAGAGGTAGGGCTGCGCCAAGAGGGAGAGGATCTCGTGTGTCTTGCAGCCTCCAATACCTCAAGTATATATAGGGGAAGGGGAGGGGCTGCGCCCCCACCTAGGGTTCCCTCCCTAGGGGTGGCGGCAGCCCCCAGATCCCATCTGGGTGGCGGTAGCCCCCAGATCCCATCTGGGTGGCGGCCACAAGGGGGAGCGGGGGAGGCGCACCTGGGGTGCGCCTTAGGGCCCATCTGCCCTAGGGTTAGCCCCCCTTCCCTCTTGGAGGCGCCTTGGGCCTTGGTGGGAGGCGCCCCAGCCCACCTAGGGGCTGGTCCCTTCCCACTATTGGCCCATGTAGGCCTCCGGGGCTGGTGGCCCCACCTGGTGGACCACCAGAACCCTCCCGGTGGTCCCGGTACATTACCGATAAACCCAAAACTTTTCCGGCGACCAAAACAGGACTTCTCATATATAAATCTTTACCTCCGGACCATTCCGAAACTCCTCGTGATGTCCGGGATCTCATCCGGGACTCCTAACAACATTCGGTAACCATGTATATCTATTCCCTATATGTCAGGACCCCGACTCAATGCCACATCAATCTAGCATGTAACACCTCATATCACTTTGTGGCCTCACGCACGGTATCCCCACGGGTGTCGTCTTACCTTTGCCCGGGACCGTTTGCGCCTTTTGGCACACGTATATGATAGTGTCGCTAGCATCCATATGATAAGGAGCCTGGGCTGACATGGCTAGTCGTAAACCCAAAGTAGCACTAACTTACAGGGACAGGCATCCGTGACCCAGCATCGAACGTGTCGGTCATCAGCGAGTGAATCCAGGCTGTAGCACTGGGCTAGCAGGACTCCGGAGAACCGGGCTGTAGCGGGCTATCAGGACTCCAGTATTCATCGCGTGACATTTCCCCGAAGGGACAGACACAGGAATGAAGAAGGACACATGCCGGCCAGCCTAAGTGTTCCGGAG
The DNA here is from genome assembly GCF_018294505.1 of Triticum aestivum. NCBI lineage: Eukaryota > Viridiplantae > Streptophyta > Magnoliopsida > Poales > Poaceae > Triticum > Triticum aestivum. Next base: position 470,778,072 of record NC_057794.1, read on the forward strand.
CAGTAGCAAGCTACCATGGCTCAGTGGAAACACTAGGAGACATTTCCCGGTAAGAGAGGCTACTAAGAATAAACAACTAGGTAGTCAGATCCCACACATACCAAGCATTTCAATAACATACACACAATATGCTCGATATGTGCAATACAACATGGTATCACAAAATGACTCTACGACTCAAGTAGTTTATTCATTAGGCTCCGAGGAGCGAGATATTACAAACAGGGGTCTCATGACCCAACAATCAGAGCATACAAATCAAAGCACAAGCGGAAGCTATCATGTCTGAGTACAGACATCTAAAAATGAAAAAGGCTGAGAAGCCTGACTATCTACCAGATCCTGCCGAGGGCACAAGATCGTAGCTGAGGTAACAAGCTAAACGTCGAAGTCCACGCGGAATTACTAGTGAGACTGAAGTCTCTCTGCAAAACATAAAATAGGCAAACGTGAGTACAAATGTACCCAGCAAGACTTACATCAGAACTATCTACATATGCATCATTATCAACAAAGGGGTGGTGGGGTTTAACTGTAGCAAGCCAGCTTTGACTCGGTGGCTATCCTAAACTACGACTGCAAGCGACTCTTTTGAGGTGGCGCACACGAGTCCACATATTCACCATATCAATACACCACTATGGATCCGCTCCCGTCTCCCTACGAGAACGCCATCCATAGCACTCACGCTTATCTTGCGTATTTTAGAGTATCCACTTTCACTTGTCTATGAACTATGTAAGGGGTCCAAGTTTCCATATCCGAGGAATCCAGCTATTCGAAAAGATGATGTTAACCCTGCAGGGGTGTACTTCTTCACACACGCTTTCGCCACTTATCGCCCTGTACACGTCATGTACCTCGGCAACCTTCAAGCGGAAGCCAGGCGAGGGAGTCGGCCACGACCTGACTAACCGAACAAGTCTCTAGTCCAGGTTTATCGCCTATTCGGGTTCCATCCGCAAGGAGATCCGGCCGGGGTGTCGCTTACGGCCCCAAACGATGTGTGCAGGGTTCCCAAGCCCACCAACCGGGTGCCACTTGGTACACCGGGCCACTGTGCCTAGTCTGTCCCAAGCCCACCTGTACTGGGTGCCACTTGGTAGACTACTAACACTGCCTACAAACACCAGAAACTAGTTGCAACTCCTGGACAGAGATCATGTTGATTAATAAGTCGAGAGGGGTCGAGTTACCGGAACCCAATGTGTGGTAGTAACTGGTCATGGATCACAAACACAGAACTCAGTTCCTGAGGACGGCTGCAATGAGACAACCCACCATGTACTCCTACATGGCCTCTCACCGCTACCTTTACCAAATCGTGTTCACACACTTAGCTCACACACAGTAGGACATGTTCACACGCCTCTGATTCATCCCCGATGAATCAGACCTGACTCAACTCTAAGCAGTAGCAGGCATGACAAACAAGCATGAATGAGTAGGCACATCAGGGCTCAAACAACTCCTACTCATGCTAGTGGGTTTCATCTATTTACTGTGGCAATGACAGGTCATGCAAAGGATAAAGGGGTTCAGCTACCGCAGCAAGTAACAAATATGTCGTTGTTGTCCTAATGCAGTAAAAGAGAGCAGGAGCGAGAGAGTGGGATTTTATCGGAATGAACAAGGGGGTTTTGCTTGCCTGGCACTTCTGAAGATAATATAGCTCTTCATCAGTGTCATCGATCACATCGTCGGTACACGTCTATCGAGAGGGGACCAATACCGGCAACACAGAAAGGAACACAATCAATGCAATGCACAATATGATGCATGCTCATGACATGGCAATATGAATGTGTTTTGAGCTAATGCAACTAGCTATGATTTAAATGAAGTTGGTTTGAATACAAGATTCAAATTTAAACTCCATATATGATTATTTAAATGCCTTTAATTTGTTTTGTGCAAAACAGAGGACAAACATTGTTCAAACATGCATGAAAAAGGTACAGATGGATTCCTTGAATTTTTTTGATAATTTTTCATATATAAATTATTTAATTTGGAGTTACGGTTGAATTTCTATGAATTTTAGAAGTTTTAGGCATTTTCTGGAATTTCCTGAATATTAATAAATCCAGAAAATACTTATTGCATCAGCATTGCGTCACTATGACGTCAGCAGGTCAACAGACGCTGCTGCTGGTCAAACCTGACCAGTGGGGTCCACTGGTCAGTGACTGGGGGTGCTTAGTGTCAATGGCAGGTGGGGCCGGTCAACAGACACGTCAGCAGGTCAATACTGACGTGTGGGGTCGGTCAATGTCCATGTCAGCGTGGTCAAAGCTGACGGGTGGGGCCCATGTGGTTAGTTAAACTAAACAGAAAATAAACTAGGATTAATTAAGGCGTGGGGCCCAGTGTCAGTGACACGGTGCGGTGATTAGTGGCTAACTAAGCCAGCCACGTCAGCAAGTGACGCCGGCGACCACGGCGACGGCGAGACCTCACCGGAGTTGCTCGGGACGGCGCTACGGCCCGCGGCTGGTCGCGCTGAGGGCACCAGGAGTGAGCCCGTGCTCCCGCGCATCTAGGGGGACCCACGAGAGGGCGTGGGGTGGCCGGAGTTGAGCGCGGCATCGACCCCGGCGGCGGCCGGAGCTCGGGGGTTCGCAGGACCGGTGCTGCGGTGTGCAAACAAGATGGTTGTCGCGCTAGTTTTACTCTACGGGACGCAACGAGTGCAACGGACGCATGCGTGGGACCAAAAGGTCACCGGAGCTTCACCGGCGACGAGCCCGTGCGGCGGAGCGTCTCGGCTCCGGTGGAGGGAGCGGCTGGAGCTCGAAATCGGACATGGGGTTAGGGGGAAACGAAGCAGGGGCTCACAGAGATCACGATGAGACGATCGGCGTGCTCGGGGAAGGCCTGGGGCGACGGGACAGCGACGGCGATCTCCGGCGACCGGAGCTTGAAGACGAGTCGATGCGGTCGAATTGGGGCGTCCGAGCGCTCGGGGCTTGCTCGAGGCGACGTAACAGGCGGTGGCGGAGTTTGCAGACTACACGAGGAGGCGAGAGGAGCATGGTGGGCGTGGTGGCAGCGAACGACGGCGGCGTCTCTCTGTTCGGGCGAAGAACGAAGAGGGAGAGGGGAAAGAGAGCAGCGAGTGAGGGAGAGGAGAGAGGTGCAGGGGGGGGGCGAGGGGAGTGCGTGGCTCCCTCGGGTGCCTCCAGCGGCGAGCAGGTAAGCAGGAGGTGGCCGAGGCAGCATCGGCGCGCGCCACGCCTCGCCTCTGTTCGTCCTCCTGGCAGAGGAGGAAGAGGACAAGGGAGGGAGGTGGGCTGGGCCGCTGCTGGCTGCACAGTGTTGGGCCAGGTAAGTGGCGCCAGGTAAGTCCTTCTGCTCTCTCTCTTTTACTTTTTTTCTATTATCTGTAGTTTGTTTTGATTTAGTTTAGCAACTAAATCATTTAAATAAATTCTGTAGATTTTTATGTGGCTTGCTAAAATATATACAAAGCCACTCACAAACTTCCAGAATTATTGGAGTCATATTTAATATATATTAAATATAAATCCAAAGCAAATAGTTATTGGATTAATTCAAATGGCCAAAATAATTATCTCTGTGACTCCAAAAATATTGGTTTAAATTTTACCTCTTACCAATATTTCCATGGAATAACAGGAACATTTTCTTGGACACATTTGAGAAGATTTAAATGTTGGTTATTTTTAGAGGTTTCCTGAGGCTTTTGAAAATTCCTCAATTCAAATTTCATTTGAATTTAAACATGATGCACACACCAGACAGCACCAGAAGCTAGGGATGTGACAACTCACCCCCACTAAACAAGAATCTCGTCTCGAGATTCAAGCGTAGGGTAAGGTGAAAGGGAAACGCAACTAGCATAATCTTCACGATCCAGGTTGCACTTCGAATGAACGTTGATTCGTTCACCATCATTGCCTTGATGTCTTGCTTCGAGAACTTCAGCTAATCATGACAAGAAGGGGAAAGGGAAACTCTAGAAGGATCGAACTTCTTGAAGGTCGAACAACTCACGGAATGAGACATAGAACCATCTCTCGGGTTGAGACACGAGATACACATCAAGAGGGGTGGAAGAAACGGATGACGAAGGTTCACTAGGTAGACAACAATTCCACACCTAAGAAGGTGGTAAATGATTGTCAACGTAGCGAGGAGTTGAGTTGCCATGATATCACGACGAAACATCCTGGAGGAGGGTGATTCGTAGATTATTACCTTAAGTGGCAGAAAGGATTACCTTTGATTCAGAGATCATTGAAACTCTTTAAACCAGCCTAAGGCAATTCTCGAGCGATCATTTGGAGGGGGTCGGTAGAATGGCATACTCGGACTTGGATGATGTGGATTACCTTGTTGAAGACAACGCAATGGATGATTCTTGCTTATCACCGGAAATGGAAGAGACCCATGGTAGAATGGCACATTGGCGGTGCAAGCTGGGAACAAAATGCAAATGCTGGGAATGATTCTGGTAACTGGGGAAGAACCCAACAATAGAGAGTGAATTCACTGTTTGAGAAGGTCACAACATTGCCGAGGAAACTGAGAGCATCCCAATTAGAGCCGATGATAACACGTAGCGCTTGTGCGTGCTCTCAAGAACTTGAGCATTTCCACAACCATCAAGGTTTTATCAACAACCGCGTCAAGGGTGCTGACAACACAACATACTACCATGGTGAATAGCGATGGACGACGCAGATGCAATGGAGGATAACACTTTCTCAGATTTCACCTTAGCGAGCCAGGGAACAAAATCTGGATGATCGACCGAGAGACATTTAGCACTCCGCTTCTAATGTTCTCCTTGATGTGCTAGCGTAATTCACCCATAGATATGGTTTGATATCTAGAACATCAAGTAAAAAGGTCGGACTTCGGGATCTCAAAATCCATAGGGGCAACTAGGGAGTAAATCCTACGAAATCCCTATGGGGAGGTGGCCAACTTCCTCAAACAAGATACTATAATAATAGGTCTACCGGATGGGTGTGTTGGCCACGACATCCACTTTATCGGTTTTCGAGGGACCGATATTATAGTTCTTGGGAAATGTTCCAAACCATCATATCTGCCTGAGATTCAGATCTGGTTAGTGTCAGGATATTCCAGACTCATCGAGTCTAGGAAGAAAAATGAAAGTTTGCATCACAATTCGACGAGACAACGCTGCGAGATCCTCGGGGAATGAACTACGATAGTAAGCTCCAAAACATGAGCTGGTTCTGCTACAAACATGTGAACACGCTGTCCCAGACAAACATGACCACGTGGTAGTCTTATAATAAAACACTACCGAGTTCTGGTTGGGAACCATAATCGAGGATATGGAAGTCTTGTGCATGACCTAGGATTAGCACATCAACTCCTTTTCCGTGAACAAAACAATTAGTGGCTTGGTGTGCTAGGGTATACATATGGAATGGAGGTTGCAAGTCTCCGAACCACCGAATACTTCGCACGTATGTCTGACTGATTTGGGATGATTCCAAAGGAAACAACATTGACTTTCTCGAGTCCACGGCGGCAACTTGCATCAAATGCACATGAACTAGAGGAAGTCACTTCTTACATCCGAACATATGCTTCATGAGCTAGCATGAACAAATGCTCCAAAAGTTTCCAACACTAACTTATTGTCCAACAAAATCATGGAGGAGATAAAGATGTTGTCAATGGGCTCAACAACAATTCATCTGGGTTTCCTTTTAAAAGGAATTCCATAGTTAAGTGAACACGGTGATAGCATTGGTCAGACCAAAGATGTAATGGTGTATGCTCGAGGGATCAACCACGAATAAGACAACATTACGAGCATCGTTGGTACTGATTTGATTTGACGATAGCCCACACTCAAATCAGAGGATTGATAAGACAATAGATCCAGCAACTGATCACAAGGACCAATCGATGAAGATATCATCTTTCTTCAACACACACTACACAAGAATATCCCTTTGGAACGAACTAAGTCAGGCAAGCTTTTATCTTCCAACTCTCCAAGTTGTTGTCTAGCTTAACCAACTAGCTCCGGGATATCCATCATAGATTCTTGGAGAAAGGGTGGTTCACAAGAAACCAACTTGATCACGAGCTCAACATAACAGTCAGGTGACAACCTGGTAATACTTCCGAGAAGATATTCAGAAAATCACGAACCACCGATATGTTACTAAGATCGAGAACAATCTCGCTTTTGAGGGCAAGACGATATGATCAAATGAGTGAGGACTTGACAAGATCCTAACTCATCAATTGAAGGGTGCACCGAAATAAGGACTAGGTAGCACGATCAGTCTTAGAAGGAGGATTCAAAAACCAACATACTAAGAATGAAATTATTATCCTTTAACTACCAAGCAACGAGGTTGCTGGGAGTATTGATTTCACACGCCATGATTCATTTGTCGGCATTCCAGTTACAATAACACGGAAACCGAGAAATTATCAATGATGATCAGAAGTATTACTGCGTCAAGAATTCATAAGATGGTGTACAATTCCCATGATATTCCTAATATAAAGAAGGTAATACTTCAGGGTAGAGCAGAACAAAAGTTGGGTTAGCAACTTGATCTGCAGAGTACAACTACTTTGACCCAATCCTAGATATGGATGAGGTACTGGAGTTTGTTTCTCCTAGTCATTCCGCGATAGAATGGCTTGACGGACCACAAGAGTAATAGGCATCGATAAACGAACGCACGCATACTCTTGACTATCAATTGATAGACGAAGGTCAGTAGACAACTAAAGAGCGACAACTCAAAGGAACATATAACTTTCTGGGTTGTGGATACATGGGTTGGTATGCCGAACAAAGTTCAACATAATTCTTCCGGATAACCCATGCAGAAAGGTTGAGCTGGCAGAGTCACAATATAGCATGGAGAACTCATAGAGGGCCTGTTGTGATCTTTTGATCCAACAAACTTCTGCCATAATGGTTCATGGTATTTGGAAGAACGATATACCACGGACCTCGAGGACTATCGCAAAGGTTACTAATATACTAAAGGAACTAGCAACACTATCAACATGATGTAAGTAGGGTGAATATCGGGTTTAAGAACCCAGGAATAGAATACCTATTACTAAGTAGCATCACGGGATGCTTTCGAGGATAAAAGCCAGAATCCTCACACTGGGATCACAAAACATTGCTAGATTACTAGGTGACTCCCTAAATACCTAGGGTCATAATAGTAACTCCAACATAAATGTCAAGGCAATAGAATACCTCAACTCAACAATTAGTGTGATTGAGCTGGCATAAAGGAGCATCGAAACCAGAGGGAAAGGATTTTGCAAATGCATCAGACTATTTAGAAATCTGGAATGGCTCGGACAGCATAACGGCTGTAAATGCTCAGAAGAGATTTGAGACATTCACAAAAAATGGTGGCATAACCACTCAGAAGCACAATATCAAGGTCTCGAGATCAATAATTAACATACAGAAGTACTAGGAACTGAAACGAGGCTTAAGTCCAACAATCTTATAAATCTACGGATTAGTAATACGTGATCCTGATAGAAAGAAGAGATAGCCTAGTTCTTAATCCCCGTAGAAGAGAAGATGATGACTCAGATCAGAAGGCCATGAGGTATAAGGAGTAAAAGAGCCTTACGTTCCATCCCACAATCAATTCCCTTATATAACTAAAGAATTTCTAGACTCAACTTCGACCAGTTTGGCTTGGTAAACCTACAGGCAGTCAAGCTCTGATACCAACGCTGTCAGGACCCCGACCCAATGCCACATCGATCTAGCATGTAACACCTCATATCACTTTGCGGCCTCACGCACGGTATCCCCACGGGTGTCGTCTTACCTTTGCCCGGGACCGTTTGCGCCTTTTGGCACACGTATATGATAGTGTCGCTAGCATCCATATGATAAGGAGCCCGGGCTGACATGGCTAGTCGTAAACCCAAAGTGGCACAACTTACAGGGACAGGCATCCATGACCCAGCATCGAACGTGTCGGTCATCAGCGAGTGAATCCAGGCTGTAGCACTGGGCTAGCAGGACTCCGGAGAACCGGGCTGTAGCGGGCTAACAGGACTCCGGTATTCATCGCGTGACATTTCCCCGAAGGGACAGACACAGGAACGAAGAAGGACACATGCCGGCCAGCCTAAGTGTTCCGGAGCAGTAGCAAGCTACCATGGCTCAGTGGAAACACTAGGAGACATTTCCCGGTAAGAGAGGCTACTAAGATAAACAACTAGGTAGTCAGATCCCACACATACCAAGCATTTCAATAACATACACACAATATGCTCGATATGTGCAATACAACATGGCATCACAAAATGACTCTACGACTCAAGTAGTTTATTCATTAGGCTCCGAGGAGCGAGATATTACAAACATGGGTCTCATGACCCAACAATCAGAGCATACAAGTCAAAGCACAAGCGGAAGCTATCATGTCTGAGTACAGACATCTAAAATGAAAAAGGCTGAGAAGCCTGACTATCTACCAGATCCTGCCGAGGGCACAAGATCGTAGCTGAGGTAACAAGCTAAACATTGAAGTCCACGTGGAATTACTAGTGAGACTGAAGTCTCTCTGCAAAACATAAAATAGGCAAACGTGAGTACAAATGTACCCAGCAAGACTTACATCAGAACTATCTACATATGCATCATTATCAACAAAGGGGTGGTGGGGTTTAACTGCAGCAAGCCAGCTTTGACTCGGTGGCTATCCTAAACTACGACTGCAAGCGACTCTTTTGAGGTGGCACACACGAGTCCACATATTCACCATATCAATACACCACTATGGATCCGCTCCCGTCTCCCTACGAGAACGCCATCCATAGCACTCACGCTTATCTTGCGTATTTTAGAGTATCCACTTTCACTTGTCTATGAACTATGTAAGGGGTCCAAGTTTCCATATCCGAGGAATCTGGCTATTCGAATAGATGATGTTAACCCTGCAGGGGTGTACTTCTTCACACACGCTTTCGCCACTTATCGCCCTGTACACGTCATGTACCTCGGCAACCTTCAAGCGGAAGCCGGGCGAGGGAGTCGGCCACGACCTGACTAACCGAACAAGTCTCTAGTCCAGGTTTATCGCCTATTCGGGTTCCATCCGCAAGGAGATCCGGCCGGGGTGTCGCTTACGGCCCCAAACGATGTGTGCAGGGTTCCCAAGCCCACCAACCGGGTGCCACTTGGTACACCGGGCCACTGTGCCTAGTCTGTCCCAAGCCCACCTGTACTGGGTGCCACTTGGTAGACTACTAACACTGCCTACAAACACCAGAAACTAGTTGCAACTCCTGGACAGAGATCATGCTGATTAATAAGTCGAGAGGGGTCGAGTTACCGGAACCCAATGTGTGGTAGTAACTGATCATGGATCACAAACACAGAACTCAGTTCCTGAGGACGGCTGCAATGAGACAACCCACCATGTACTCCTACATGGCCTCTCACCGCTACCTTTACCAAATCGTGTTCACACACTTAGCTCACACACATTGGGACATGTTCACACGCCTCTGATTCATCCTCGATGAATCAGACCTGACTCAACTCTAAGCAGTAGCAGGCATGACAAACAAGCATGAATGAGTAGGCACATCAGGGCTCAAACAACTCCTACTCATGCTAGTGGGTTTCATCTATTTACTGTGGCAATGACAGGTCATGCAAAGGATAAAGGGGTTCAGCTACCGCAGCAAGTAACAAATATGTCGTTGTTGTCCTAATGCAGTAAAAGAGAGCAGGAGCGAGAGAGTGGGATTTTATCGGAATGAACAAGGGGGTTTTGCTTGCCTGGCACTTCTGAAGATAATATAGCTCTTCATCGGTGTCATCGATCACATCGTCGGTACACGTCTATCGAGAGGGGACCAATACCGGCAACACAGAAAGGAACACAATCAATGCAATGCACAATATGATGCATGCTCATGACATGGCAATATGAATGTGTTTTGAGCTAATGCAACTAGCTATGATTTAAATGAAGTTGGTTTGAATACAAGATTCAAATTCAAACTCCATATATGATTATTTAAATGCCTTTAATTTGTTGTGTCCAAAACAGAGGACAAACATTGTTCAAACATGCATGAAAAAGGTGCAGATGGATTCCTTGAATTTTTCTGATAATTTTTCATATATAAATTATTTAATTTGGAGTTACGGTTGAATTTCTATGAATTTTAGAAGTTTTAGGCATTTTCTGGAATTTCCTGAATATTAATAAATCCAGAAAATACTTATTGCGTCAGCATTGCGTCACTATGACGTCAGCAGGTCAACAGACGCTGCTGCTGGTCAAACCTGACCAGTGGGGTCCACTGGTCAGTGACTGGGGGTGCTTAGTGTCAATGGCAGGTGGGGCCGGTCAACAGACACGTCAGCAGGTCAATACTGACGTGTGGGGTCGGTCAATGTCCATGTCAGCATGGTCAAAGCTGACGGGTGGGGCCCATGTGGTTAGTTAAACTAAACAGAAAATAAACTAGGATTAATTAAGGCGCGAGGCCCAGTGTCAGTGACACGGTGCGGTGATTAGTGGCTAACTAAGCCAGCCACGTCAGCAAGTGACGCCGGCGACCACGGCGACGGCGAGACCTCACCGGAGTTGCTCGGGACGGCGCTACGGCCCGCGGCTGGTCGCGCTGAGGGCACCAGGAGTGAGCCCGTGCTCCCGCGCATCTAGGGGGACCCACGAGAGGGCGTGGGGTGGCCGGAGTTGAGCGCGGCATCGACCCCGGCGGGAGCCGGAGCTCGGGGGTTCGCGGGACCGGCGCTGCGGTGTGCAAACAAGACGGTTGTCGCGCTAGTTTTACTCTACGGGACGCAACGAGTGCAACGGACGCATGCGTGGGACCAAAAGGTCACCGGAGCTTCACCGGCGACGAGCCCGTGCGGCGGAGCGTCTCGGCTCCGGTGGAGGGAGCGGCTGGAGCTCGAAATCGGACATGGGGTTAGGGGGAAACGAAGCAGGGGCTCACAGAGATCACGATGAGACGGTCGGCGTGCTCGGGGAAGGCCTGGGGCGACGGGACAGCGACGGCGATCTCCGGCGACCGGAGCTTGAAGACGAGTCGATGCGGTCGAATTGGGGCGTCCGAGCGCTCGGGGCTTGCTCGAGGCGACGTAACAGGCGGTGGCGGAGTTTGCAGACTACACGAGGAGGCGAGAGGAGCATGGTGGGCGTGGTGGCAGCGAACGACGGCGGCGGCTCTCTGTTCGGGCGAAGAACGAAGAGGGAGAGGGGAAAGAGAGCAGCGAGTGAGGGAGAGGAGAGAGGTGCAGGGGGGGCGAGGGGGAGTGCGTGGCTCCCTCGGGTGCCTCCAGCGGCGAGCAGGTAAGCAGGAGGTGGCCGAGGCAGCGTCGGCGCGCGCCACGCCTCGCCTCTGTTCGTCCTCCTGGCAGAGGAGGAAGAGGACAAGGGGGGGAGGTGGGCTGGGCCGCTGCTGGCTGCACAGTGTTGGGCCAGGTAAGTGGCGCCAGGTAAGTCCTTCTGCTCTCTCTCTTTTACTTTTTTTCTATTATCTGTAGTTGTTTTGATTTAGTTTAGCAACTAAATCATTTAAATAAATTCTGTAGATTTTTATGTGGCTTGCTAAAATATATACAAAGCCACTCACAAACTTCCAGAATTATTGGAGTCATATTTAATATATATTAAATATAAATCCAAAGCAAATAGTTATTGGATTAATTCAAATGGCCAAAATAATTATCTCTGTGACTCCAAAAATATTGGTTTAAATTTTACCTCTTACCAATATTTCCATGGAATAACAGGAACATTTTCTTGGACACATTTGAGAAGATTTAAATGTTGGTTATTTTTAGAGGTTTCCTGAGGCTTTTGAAAATTCCTCAATTCAAATTTCATTTGAATTTAAACATGATGCACACACCAGACAGCACCAGAAGCTAGGGATGTGACACTATAACCCTAGCGTCATCGAACCTTAAGTGTGTAGACCCTACGGGTTCGCGAACCATGCAGACATGACCGAGATAAATCTCCGGTCAATAACCAACAGTGGGATCTGGATACCCATGTTGGCTCCCACATGTTCCACAATGATCTCATTGGATGAACCACGATGTCGAGGATTCAATCAATCCCGTATAAAATTCCCTTTGTCTAGCGGTACGATACTTGCCCGAGATTCGATCGTCAGTATCCCGATACCTTGTTCAATCTCGTTACCGGCAAGTCTCTTTACTCGTTTTGTAACACATCATCCTGTGATCAACTCCTTGATCACATTGTGCACATTATGATGATGTCCTATAGAGTGGGCCCAGAGATACCTCTATGTTTACACGGAGTGACAAATCCCAGTCTCGATTCGTGCCAACCCAATAGACACTTTCGGAGATACCTGTAGTGTACCTTTATAGCCACCCAGTTACGTTGTGACGTTTGGCACACCCAAAGCACTCCTACGGTATCCGGGAGTTGCACAATCTCATGGTCTAAGGAAATGATACTTGACATTAGAAAAGCTTTAGCATACGAACTACATGATCTTGTGCTAGGCTTAGGATTGGGTCTTGTCCCTCACATCATTCTCCTAATGATGTGATCCCGCTATCAATGACATCCAATGTCCATGGTCAGGAAACCGTAACCATCTATTGATCAACGAGCTAGTCAACTAGAGGCTTACTAGGGACATGGTGTTGTCTATGTATCCACACATGTATCTGAGTTTCCTATCAATACAATTCTAGCATGGATAATAAACGATTATCATGAATAAGGAAATATAATAATAACCAATTTATTATTGCCTCTAGGGCATATTTCCAACATTCTGGTGGAGTTTTGGTGGAAGGCCGCGAGATCCGTCTCGGCGCGCTCACGTTCATCGCCGATGACTCCGCTTGGTTTCAAGAGGCTCCGCTCGACGTCGACGCACTCCCTGTCCGCGGGGCAACGCACTTTCGCGCGTGCGTCCGCGGCGTCCTCTTGCGGCAACCGTCGACCCATTATCGTTCGACCCCTGTGTTGTCCTCCCTCCCTGTTTCCCGCCGGCGCAAGCGCTCCGGTCGGTCGAGACTTCAGTGGTGGGTGAGACACGCGGTGGCACGCCAGTCGGCCACCCCTCAAGTCACGGCGATCGAGCCCAATGAATCCCTCTATGGCCTGTTCGACCTGTCGACTGGCTCCGCAGAGACCGCATCCGAGTGCGACAGTAGTGATCCGGCGGCGGAGGTTCTGATGGTCGATGGACCGCGCAATCCTCCCGGTTTTCCCCGCACCGATGGAGGCACAGGTGGAGGCGACCCGTCGCATCCCCATGAGGAATATCTCCCCGAGCCTCTCACATCGCTGCAGAGAGAAGAACTTCGTCGCCGGAACATGGATGCACTACACACTCCTATCGTTGGAGAAACCCCCGAGGCTCGTGCCTTGGAGGACGCGCGCCTGGCAAACTTGGCTGAGCGCACTCAACTGGAGAACCTCCAGCGAGCACTCGACGAGCGTGCGCAACAACAGGTTCCAGAATCCAGTCGACATCAGCTCTTTCCGCCCCCGCAGGTATATCAAACTCTGATTCGGAATTTAGTAGCTGCAGCCCGTATAGCAGAGTCGATTCAGCCTTCCCAGTCAGAGGCTGGCAGAGGCTTGCTGCAGATCAGAGCATTACTCCGGGCAGCAGGAGACCAAAATTCCGCTATTTCTCAGTCGCAGAACAGGATTCATAGAAGATCCATTGCTGCAGACACAGTCCAGTCAGCTCATAGCCCAAGATCACCCCCGAGGCGTGAGGGGCGTGGGGACCGGCATGATCAGTACGGGAACCGTGAGCAGTATGATCACCGATTCGATCGTGACGATCGACGTCGAGTGCCTACCCCTCCTCCGAGGAGTGGATCGTATGTGCCTCGACAGCAGGATGACAGGCGCCCTCATAGTGTTGGGCGAAGGATTCCAGTCGACCCCAGGGAACCAGGCTTTGATGCGAGATCCATTCTCGTTCAAGGTTTGGTCGACAGGAACAGAGCTCACCAAGAAGGTCACGACAGATATGCACCTACCAGCAGCAGAGTACATGTTTCGGGGCCAGCGTGCTTTAGTAGAGCCATCAGGGCCCTTGTGATTCTTCCCAACTTCAGGTTGGCGACTAGAGTCAGTAAGTTCACTGGTGAGTCCAAGCCTGATACTTGGCTTGAAGACTACCGAGTGGCTGTCCAGATTGGCGGTGGCAATGATGAAGTGGCCATGAAGCACCTACCTCTCATGTTGGAGGGCTTGGCCAGAGCATGGCTGAATCAGTTATCACCCAGCAGCATTTACACTTGGGAAGATCTCACCCGAGTGTTTGTCACCACATTTGAAGGAACATGCAAGCGACCGGCAGGGCTGACGGAACTGCGGTCTTGCGTGCAGAAGCCGAATGAAACTTTGAGGGATTACATCCAGAGATGGATCACGTTACATCACACGGTAGAGAATGTGCCTGATCACCAAGCAGTCTGTGCCTTCAAAGAAGGCGTCAAGTACAGAGAACTGAATCTGAAATTCGGTCGAACCGGAGACATGTCTCTGAATCGGATGATGGAGATTGCCACCAAGTACGCTAATGGTGAAGATGAGGATCAACTCCGGAGTGGCAAGCACAAGTCAGTCGCCCAAGAAACCGGAGGAGGAAATTCCAATCGGAAACAAAAGCGGAAAGTCGAGCCAGCTGCTCCTGGGGAAGCCTTGGCTGTAACTCAAGGAAAGTTTAAGAGGAAACCCAAAGGGCCTTGGAACCCCAAAAAGTTAAAGACCAAGACGGAAATGATGTGTTGGATTTTCCATGTCACATCCACACCAAGAAAGATGAAGAGGGCAAGCTCATTTACCCGAAACATACCACTCGACAGTGTCGGCTCTTGATCCAGCAGTTCCAGGGCAAACAGCCCAAAGATAAGGAAAAGGAGTCGGACAAAGTTGAGGACAAGGAAGACAGTGGTGATGGATACCCCCAGGTCAATTCCACCTTGATGATTTTTGCTGATGTTGAAAGCAAAAGTCGACTGAAAGTTATCAACCATGAGGTGAATATGGTTGCTCCGGCGACACCCAGTTATCTGAAGTGGTCTCAGACTGCCATCACATTTGACCAGTCCGATCACCCAACGCACATTGCCACCCCTGGGAGGCAATCTTTGGTGGTCGACCCAGTTGTTGAAGGCACTCGACTGACCAAAGTCTTGATGGATGGTGGCAGTGGTTTGAACATACTATATGCTGAGACATTGAAAGGGATGGGCATTCCGATGTCCAGACTCAGTACTAGCAACATGAGTTTCCATGGAGTCATTCCTTGGAAGAAGGCTGAGTCAGTCGGCCAAATTGCTCTTGATGTGGTTTTCGGTGATTCCAAGAATTACCGCAAAGAAAAGTTGACGTTCGAAGTTGTGGATTTCTAGAGTGCTTATCACGCTATTTTGGGCAGGCCAGCTTATGCACGCTTCATGGCTCGACCATGTTATGTGTATCTCAAATTGAAGATGCCTGGTCCCAAAGGTGTGATCACTGTTACGGGCAATCAGAAGAAAGCAGAAGAGTGTTTTCAGAAAGGCTCAAAGATCGCTGATGCTCAGATGGCAGTGGTGGAGCTGCAGGAGTACCAGAAGACTGCAGACCCGAGTGATTTGTTCCGAGCCAAGAAGCCCGCGCTACAGAATCAGCTTTTCAGTCGTCTGGTGAAACGAAGCCGATTCACATTCACCCGACCGATCCAAGTGCTGCTCCGACTCATATCTCAACAACACTCGACTCCAAATAGGAAGAAGCGCTCATCCAGTTCCTCCATGAGAACTGGGACATCTTCGCATGGAAGCCTTCTAACATGCCGGGTGTTCCTAGGGGGGCTGGCTGAGCACCGCCTACGAGTCGACTCAAAAGTGAAACCTGTCAAAGAACATCTCCGATGGTCCGCCGTCCAGAAGAGAAAGGCTATTGGTGAGGAGGTGGCTCGGCTCTTAGCAGCGGTGTTCATCCGAGAGATTTACCACTTTGAGTGGCTCGCCAACGTTGTCATGGTCCCCAAGAAGGACAAGTCACTTCGCATGTGCATTGACTTTAAACATATCAATCGGGCCTGCCCGAAAGATCATTTTCCTCTCCCCCGCATCGACCAGATAGTCGACTCGACTGCGGGATGTGAGCGACTGTCTTTTTTAGACGAGATCAAAACAACTTTCATCACTCCATTTGGGTGCTTCTGTTATGTTACCATGCCATTCGGCCTCAAGAATGCCGGAGCCACATTCATGAGGATGATTCAGAAGTGTTTGCTCACTCAAATCAGTCGAAATGTGGAAGCATACATGGATGATATTGTGGTCAAGTCACGGAAGGGTTCCGACCTGCTGACTGACCTTGCTGAAACCTTTGGCAACCTCAGGAGGTATGATATCAAGCTTAATCCGTCAAAGTGCACATTCGGAGTTCCTGGCGGAAAGTTACTCGGTTTTCTCGTTTCCGAACGGGGAATCGACGCCAATCCAGAAAAAGTCGGTACTATACTCCGGATGAAACATCTTGTGCGAGTGCACGACGTCCAGAAGCTTATTGGTTGCTTAGCCGCTTTAAGTCGATTCATCTCTCGTCTCGGTGAAAAGGCATTGCCTCTTTACCGATTGATGAAGAAGTTAGACAAGTTTGAGTGGACTCCTGAAGCTGATGCAGCGTTTGTAGAGCTCAAAGCTCTGCTCTCCACCCAGCCGGTGCTTGCTGCTCCAATTAGCAAAGAGCCTTTGCTGCTTTACATCGCAGCCATGGGACAAGTCATCAGTATGGTACTTACGGTCGAGCGGGAAGAAGAAGGAAAAGCCTTCAAAGTTCAGCGCCCAGCATATTATGTTTCTGAAGTTTTGACCCCGTCGAAGCAAAGATATCCTCATTATCAGAAGCTTGTATACGGGATTTATATGACCACAAAGAAGGTTGCTCACTACTTCTCTGATCATTCCATTACAATCGTCAGCGACGCTCCATTGTCAGAGATCCTGCACAACAGAGATGCAACTGGTCGAGTGGCAAAACGGGCGATTGAACTCCTTCCTCTAGATATCAAATTTGAGGCAAAGAAAGCTATCAAGTCCCAAGCAATAGCAGATTTCATCGCTGAGTGGATTGAACAACAACTGTCGACTCAGGTTCACTCGGAGCATTGGACCATGTTCTTCAACGGTTCCAAAATGCTGAATGGTTCAAGTGCCGGGGTAGTATTGGTCTCCCCCCGAGGAGATAAGCTCAGATATGTTCTTCAAATCCACTTTGATTCCTCCAATAACGAGGTAGAATATGAAGCACTTTTATATGGGTTGCGCATGGCCATTTCACTCGGCGTCCGTTGCCTCATGGTCTATGGCGACTCAGATTTGGTGGTTAATCAAGTGATTAAGGAGTGGGACGTCAGAAGTCCAGCCA
This sequence comes from Triticum aestivum, assembly GCF_018294505.1. NCBI lineage: Eukaryota > Viridiplantae > Streptophyta > Magnoliopsida > Poales > Poaceae > Triticum > Triticum aestivum. The sequence continues at coordinate 470,795,513 of NC_057794.1, forward strand.
TGACTCGTTATTGCAATGCAGTGAGAAAGATGGAGAAGAAATTCGAGGGGTTAGAACTTCATCGCATACCCCGACTGAAAAATCAAGCAGCTGATGATTTGGCAAAAATAGGTTCCAAAAGAGAAGCCATTCCCAGCAATGTGTTTTTGGAACACATCCAAACACCATCAGTTCAGGAGGATCCCTTCACTCAAGAAGCCCCGCAGCCAAAAAGTGCCACGGATCTGATTGAAGTTGAAGTTCCAGCTGTGGTCGACCTGATCATGGAAGTTTTGGTCATCACTCCTGACTGGACGGTACCGTACATCGCGTACATCCTAAGGAAAGAACTCCCAGAGGACGAAGAATAGGCTCGACAGATCGTCCGTCGATCCAAGGCCTTTATAGTCATAAAGGGATAGTTGTATAGAGAAAGCGCGACTGGAGTCAGTCAGAAGTGTATAACACCAGAAGAAGGTCAGATAATCCTAGATGATATCCACTCGGGGACCTATGGTCATCATGCGTCCTCTCGGACCATTGTGGCTAAAGCATACCGAGCAGGATTCTACTGGCCAAGGGCGAATGAAATGGCGAAAGAGATAGTCGACAAATGTGAAGGATGTCAGTTTTACTCCAATATGTCGCACAAACCCGCGTCAGCCCTGAAAACCATTCCACTCGTCTGGCCCTTCGCTGTTTGGGGACTGGACATGGTTGGACCACTGAGAACGGGCAGGAGCGGCTTCACTCATGTGCTAGTAGCAGTCGACAAGTTCACCAAATGGATTGAAGCTAAGCCTATCAAGAATCTTGATGCTTGCACTGCTATCAGTTTCATCAAAGAGGTGATATTCAGATATGGAGTTCCGCACAGCATCATCACTGACAATGGGTCAAACTTCGATTCTGACAAATTCAGAGCCTTTTGCGCCTCTCAAGGCACACGAGTCGACTACGCTTCAGTCGCTCACCCCCAGTCGAATGGACAAGCGGAAAGAGCAAACGGCTTAATTCTCAAAGGACTGAAACCCCGACTGATGCGCGATCTCAAGCACGCAGCAGGTGCATGGGGCGACGAGCTTCCATCAGTCCTTTGGGGATTGAGGACAACCCCGAACCGATCGACTGGAAGAACCCCATTCTTTCTGGTCTACGGAGCCGAAGCAGTTTTGCCGAGTGACCTGCTTCACAACGCACCCCAAGTCGAGCTCTACTCTGAAGATGAAGTAGAACAAGCCCGGCAGGACGCAGTCGACCTCCTGGAAGAAGAAAGAGAAATGGCCATGATCCGATCGACCATCTATCAGCAAGACTTGCGTCGATTCCATGCCAGAAATGTGAAGAGTCGAGCCTTCCAAGAAGGAGACTTGGTCCTCCGAGTGGATCAGCAGAAACCACACAAACTCGCTCCTACTTGGGAAGGTCCCTTCATAGTCACCAGAGTCCTCCACAATGGAGCATACCACCTTTATAATGTCGATCGCCAGATTGATGAGCCACGAGCCTGGAATGCGGAACTGCTCCGCCCCTTTTATACTTGAATTCTCACTCGGATGAGATGTAATAAGAAAAACTTCTATAGTTTATTTATCAAAGACAAGAGCGTTATAATTTTCCCAGTGATTGTTATTGTTTTTGTTTGCGTGAGAAATCCCCCAGTGGGTGGCTTAGCTGCGAATCCGTTTCACCTAAGTTTGCAAAATAATTTCCTACCGAGTGGTGAGCCAGCCTCTCACTCGGAGGCTTAGCTGCGAACCCGTTTCGCCTAAGTGTTTGAAAATCCTACCGAGTGGTGAGCCAGCCTCCCACTCGGGTGCTTAGCTGCAGTCCAGTACTCGCCTAAGTATTTGAAAATCCTACCAAGTGCAGAGCGACCCTCCCACTCAGGGGCTTTGCTGCAGTCCAGTACTCGCCTAAGTATTTGAAAATCCTAAGGAGTGGAGAGCGACCCTCCCACTCGGGGGCTTAGCTACAGTCCAGTACTCGCCTAAGTATTTGAAAATCCTACCGAGTGGAGAGCGACCCTCCCACTCGGGGGCTTAGCTGCAGTCCAGTACTCGCCTAAGTTTGAAAATCCTACCGAGTGGTGAGCGACCCTCCCACTCGAGGGCTTAGCTGCAGTCCAGTACTCGCCTAAGTTTGAAAAATCCTACCGAGTGGAGAGCAACCCTCCCACTCGGGGGCTTAGCTGCAGTCCAGTACTCGCCTAAGTATTAGAAAATCCTACCGAGTGGAGAGGGACCCTCCCACTCGGGGGCTTAGCTGCAGTCCAGTGCTCGCCTAAGTTTGAAAAATCCTACCGAGTGGAGAGCGACCCTTCCACTCGGGGGCTTAGCTGCAGTCCACTACTCGCCTAAGTTTGAAAAATCCTACCGAGTGGAGAGCGACCCTCCCACTCGGGGGCTTAGCTGCAGTCCAGTACTCGCCTAAGTTTGGAAATCCTACCGAGTGGAGAGCGACCCTCCCACTCGGGGGCTTAGCTGCAGTCTAGTACTCGCCTAAGTTTGAAAAATCCTACCGAGTGGAGAGCGACCCTTCCACTCGGGGGCTTAGCTGCAGTCCAGTACTCGCCTAAGTTTGAAAAATCCTACCGAGTGGAGAGCGACCCTCCCACTCGGAGGCTTAGTTGTAGTCCAGTACTCGCCTAAGTACGAAGCACACCCCAATCCGCAAGGACGACAAGGTGCAGGTCGAATGCTACCTTCTCCTTCGGAGCTGCGCCACGAATACAAAAGTTGTCTCGAGTGAAGAACGAGTTCCACTCGATGGAGAATTCACGAAGATATTCAACGATAAACCAAGTTCAGATAAATCCTAAAGGTTCCAGACCGCAGATCGAAGTGCTCGGGCATTCAGCCCAAAAGAGTTTAACGGTTACAAAAACCACTCGGCATTCCGAGGCAAATTTAAGGTGGGGCATAAAAGTTTGTTCACTCCGCAGGAGGAGGACTGGCAGGCTCGATGAACTCATCCAGGTCGACGCCGTCGGTGATCCGAGTGGCTGCAGCAATAAAAGTCTCCATAAAAGATTGGAAGTCATGCCTCTGGGTGTTGGTGACCTTCATTGTTGCCAGCTTATCTTCTCGCGCCTCCTTGCAGTGGACACGAACCAAAGACAGAGCCACATCAGCACCACACCGGGCAGAAGATTTCTTCCACTCCTGCACTCGGCCAGGGATCTCGTTAAGTCGAGTCATCAGAGACTCGAGATCATTCTGGAGCATGGCCCCTGGCCAAAGTGCCGTGTCGATCCGTGACGTGGTGACCTTCAGTCGAGCCAAGTAGTCCACAACACCATCGATGCGAGATTCCAGTCAGAGCAGATTCATGGCAGTTTCATCTTTTATGGGAGAGTTGATGGGGTCCAAACCTGGCTCAATCCGCCCAGTCTCCTCCTCGAAGTTCTGGAAAAACTCTGCATTCACGATCCAAGGATAAGTCAATTTCCGTATTCTGAGTCGACAAAAAAAACATCAGTCGGAACAAAATATATACCTTCAAGCTTGGTGAACAACTTCTTGGCAAGGCTCCTCAGATAGCTCTCCAGATTGTCCCTCCTGCGAGCGATGCCTTCCATCTTCTCGTTCAGATTGACCTTGTCCTTCTTCAAGCGCGTGACCTCCTTGTTGGCGTCGCCCAGGGCAGATTTCATCTTGGCGTTCTCTTCTTCCAATTGGCCGACTGAAGCCAATTTCTGTTCAGCCAGAGCGGTTCTGTCGTCAGCTTTCTTTTGAGCAGCAGCCACATCCTGATCCTTCTTCGCCAGAGCTTCCTTCAGTTTTTCTGCAAAGAAATGGTGCTCGATTCAGAAAGAGCAGAAGGGTGCTCAAGCCGAAGACAAATCAGTCGACAAGCTCGTCTTACCATTGGCGTCGTCCTAGGCCTTTTGTAGCTCTGTCTTGGCCAATTCCAAGTCAAGGTTTAGCTGGATCTGCTCCAAGTCAGCAAAGCGAGCTCCAAGATCACAAGATTTCTGCAATCAGGGAGGGGAAGTTATTTTACAGCGAAAAATGACAAATACAATAAATACTAAGACTACGGTCGACTTCCCGCAGTCCACCATAGTCTCGGGGACTACACCCAGTGGGTGCACTTTACGTGCCCCCACCGGTTCGGTTTACACTCGACACGGCCAGACCAGATCGAGCGAAAGAATCAAAATACAAAGACTACGGTCGACTGCCAGCAGTCCACCGTAGTCTCGGGGACTACACTCAGTGGGTGCACTCAGTGTGCCCCCACTAGTCCAAAAATTCAATCGACGCACCCAGTGGGTGTATAGATGCAAAGATTTTCGGAAAGAGAGTCTTCAGATAGCATATCCTAACAGAACAAGCGGTGACCAACTAACCTGAACATTTCTTTGGAGAGCCGAGCTGGCGTCATAGGCGGCCTGACTAGCGTCCCGCACCGCCTTCATCTTCTCCATCATAATGCCCGCCTGGCGTATGGCTTCCTTGGCAGCATTCACTTCGTCCTTTGGGACATGATGGATCGCAAAAACTAAAGGTGGGTCGGCGGGAGCTTGAGCAGTCGACGAAGAAGGCAGGGCACTCGACAATGGTACGGCGAAGGTAACAGAACCCCGATTGGCATCACCAGCATCCTGAACGACTGGTTCCGCCATCGGAGTCGACTGTGGCACTCTGCTTGCAGGAGCTTTCCTATTTTTCCTCGTCAAAGGCCTCTCAGGCTCTTCATCATCATCATCGGGGAGGTCAATAATGTTAGGAGTTGTTCAAAGATTAATCGCCAAAATCATATCACCCAATGGTACACATTGCAGTTGAGTCGACCAAATAAAGACAGAATGACAGAAATCATACCCAGATTGGAAGTGACTACATCCTCCATTACCTCATCCTCATCCCTGTAAGCTGAGGTCCCAGAAGTAGCAGCGCTGCCAGTTCCAAAGTTCGTCTGGTTAAATCAAGAAAAAATAAACAGCATGGAGCGTCGAGTAAATACAAAGGGAGACACTCACGCAGAAGCGACGGGAATGTCAATCTTAATCTTCGGCAACGCCTACCGAGGCTTCTGCTCTACAACTTTGGGATGCTTTGACGCTTTTTCAGTTGGGGTTGGTGAAGATGTCCGAGGATGCTTTGAAGACTGACCAGTCTGAGCAATCGCCTTTTCATGGGCGCTCGGTCATTCTTGGTCAAGCTTGGATCGCCTCTCCCTGCGAGGAGGCGACTCGACTTCTTCTTCGTCACTTGAGTCGTCGCTTTCTTCGTCCCCTTCTCCGTCAGAATGCCATTCTCCACTGTCGCCGCCGCTCGCCTCTCCTTCCGGGTCTTGCTCTTGCTCTCCGTTGGGCACTGAGTACATTTCGATAAGGGCCTGAAAGAAAGCAGGAAGAATAAAGTCAGTCGACGCAGTATAATCAAAAGCTCAGAATCGGACCTTTTCTGGTTCATGGGACTGGTCGAATGGAGGAACTCTCCTGGCTCCCCTGGGGTTGTCCTTGTTTCTGGTGATCCCCGACAGCCACCCCTCCAGTGTGTCGTCATCGACCTCCTTCAGGTGAACCCGAGTGGTGTCGTCAAGACCCGAATACATCCACATTGGATGGTCTCGAGCTTGAAGAGGCTGGATGCGCCGCCGAAGGAAAACCTCCAAGAGATCCATACCAGTGACCCCGTCACGGATAAGCTGGACCACTCATTCGACCAGCACCTTAACTTGCGCCTTCTCCTCCGGGATCACCTTTAAAGAGGAGGGTTTCCTCACTCGGTCCATGGTAAAAGGAGGGAGGCCAGTCAACTGCCCTGGCGTCGGCTGGTCTTTGTAGTAAAACCAGGTCGACTGCCATCCGCGGACCGAGTCGGGAAGAATCATGGCCGGAAAGGAACTTTTCCCTCTCATCTGAACACCAAGACCCCCGCACATCTTAATCACTTGTGTTCTCTCATCACTCGGGTTGGCCTTTTTCACCGTCTGAGAATGACAGGTGAAAATGTGCTTGAAAAGACCCCAGTGAGGCCGACAACCTAAGAAATTCTCGCACAAAGACACGAAAGCAGCGAGATACACGATTGTGTTGGGAGTGAAGTGGTGGAGTTATGCCCCAAAGTAATTCACAAATCCCCGAAAGAAAGGGTGAGGAGGCAAGGAAAACCCACGGTCGACGTGAGTGGAAAGGAGAACACGCTCACCCTCCCGAGGTTGCGGCTCAGATTCCTTCCTCGGAAGCCGCGCCGATCCATGGGGGATTAGTCCTCCATCGGCTAGGTCGTCGAGGTCTTCTTGGTGGATCGTCGAGCGGATCCAGTCGCCCTGGATCCAGCCTTTCGGCAGGCCGGCTCGTGAGGAAGATCCACCCCGACTGGTCACCTTCCCCTTCGCCTTTGCCGTCGCCTTCTTCGCCCGCTCCAGGGCCGCCTTCTTCTCCTTCCCCATCTTCGCCGGCGAGACACGTACGGAGCGGCGGCGCTGGGGCGAGAGTGAGCGCGACGAAGAAGCCTGAAGAGGAGAAGAGGAAATGAGAACGCACTGTTCAAGAAACCCCGGTCCGACGCCTTATATGAGGTCACTTCCGAGTGGCTGACTGGTAGGCCCGGACGATCCTGTCAAATCCCGTAACGATCACGCGCGATACGTGGCGAAAAAGGTGGCACAGAGATCGAGGCGGCTCCGCCCTATCCCATCCGATTACTGCGGCCTCCCCCATCTCGCGCGCTTCCCAAAATTCGAATCCCGTGAAATCCACGGGCAGCAGAACAACTTGTCAGACGGAAGATCTCCTCCACACCGTCACTCGGAGCTTTTCAAGTAAAGAAAATCACTCGACAAAAAACTAAGAATGGATCAAGGCGACTGAAAAGGAAGTTGCTGTCGTCACTCAGGTTCATTGATCCGAAACAAGATATGCCCATGGCATGAAAAATGAGTCCGAGAAGTTCTCAACTCCTTCCCCACTCAAACCTCGATCCATTCGGGGGCTAATGATGAAGCTATGTACCTAGGGTAGGGTCATGGACCTGTCCTAACTGCCCTACCCAAGGACATCTCTAGAAGAAATCACCTTTCAATCGACTTGGAGGTGTTCCACTCGACAGACTCGAAGACACTCGACCAAGAAGCAATCACTCGACCAAGATCCAACCACTCGACGGCCAGGAGACCTAAAGTCACTCCGCACACTAACGATCGGTCATTAAGTAGCTTTTATGGTCATCATAGCACTTTATTAGGGGCGTTACCAGTAACGCCCGACCTTAATGTACTTAAAACCCTGCATAACTGAGGGCCAGAGGGGTCTGGCGAACTCTATATAAGCCACCCCCTCCTCAGTGTAAAGGGTTCACACCCCTGTAATTCATACACACATAATCCAGTCGACCGCCTCCGGGCTCCGAGATGTAAGGCTATTACTTCCTCCGAGAAGGGCCTGAACTCGTAAACCTCGTGTGCTTACAACAACTCCATAGCTAAGATCTTGCCCCTCCATACCTACCCCCCTACATTACTGTCAGACTTAGAACCACGACACCGCCCTCACGAGGATGAGCACAGACCTATCTACTTGGAAAAGCGCGGTGAAGAGAATGATTGACAAAGGTGATAGTTATGAGAAGATCAAGGTGAAAAATCCTTCGATCAGCGAAGATGACTACAAGGAGTTCAAGATCAAGTGTGAGAGCAGCTCCACCTCCGAATCAAGTCAGTGGGGGAAAGAAATGTGGGAGTTGAACTTAGGGGAACACAAACTCGGTCCCGACGGTTACAGAGTGCCGGAGCCTATATGGGACAAGGAGGACACGGAGCGTGCCGAGCAAGGCCTACCGTCTCGCTTCGAGAAATACCGTGACAAGCAGACCAGAAACTATGTCAGTGCCCGATACAAGGAGGACCTGGTAACAAAGGAGCTTACCACGGATCCGAAGACCAGGGCGCTTGAGCTTGTTCTGGCGCAGGAGACTGAAAGCAGTAGCGCGGGGTCGTCTTAGAGCACCCCTTGGGACAGCACTCTAAATAGGGCGTTGAACGTAATGAAAAACAAGGATAAGCTCAATAAGCCGTCGTCAGCTGGTCGTGTGGCCGGCAAAGGCTTGTCCACAAAATGGTCGTCATACTAAAACGCTGGATACAGTAAAAGCAAATCTGGCCGGGCCGAACACAGCGGGCAAGACCCATTCGAGCTGCGTTGAGATATAGCCCAATACAGAGGCGCCGCACACCCCTTATGCTTCACAGACGAAGTAATGGAACATCAATTCCCAAAAGGTTTCAAACCTGTAAATATTGAATCATACGACGGCACAACAGATCCCGCAGTATGGATTGAGGACTTCCTCCTCCACATCCACATGGCCCGCGGCGATGACTTACACGCCATCAAATACCTCCCACTAAAGCTCAAAGGACCAGCGCGGCATTGGCTTAACAGCTTGCCAGTGGACTCCATTAGCTGTTGGGAAGAACTAGAAGCCGCATTCCTTGACAACTTTCAGGGCACTTATGTGCGACCACCAGACGCCGATGATTTGAGCCACATAATTCAGCAGTCAGAAGAGTCGGCCAGGCAATTCTGGACTCAATTCCTTACAAAGAAAAATCAAATCGTCAACTGTCCGGATGCGGAGGCCTTAGCGGCTTTCAAGCACAACATCTGAGACGAGTGGCTAGCCCGGCACCTTGGTCAGGAAAAGCCGAAATCTATGGCAGCTCTCACGACGCTCGTGACCCGCATTTGTGCGGGGGAAGACAGCTGGCTGGCTCGCAGTAATAACATATCAAAGAACCATGGTACCCTAGATACCAAGGACGGCAATAGCAGGTCACGTCGCAACAAGCATAAGCGCCGCATTAACAGCGAAAATACTGAGGATACGGCAGTCAATGCCGGATTCAAAGGCTCTAAACCCGGTCAGCGGAAAAAGCCATTCAAATAAAGTACGCCGGGTCCGTCCAGCTTGGACCGTATACTCGATCGCTCGTGTAAAATACACGGCACCCCAAACAAGCCAGCCAATCACACCAACAGGGATTGTTGTGTGTTCAAGTAGGCCGGCAAGTTAATTGCCGAAAACAAGGACAAGGGGCCGCATAGCGATGACGAGGAGGAGCCCCGGCAGCCGCACACTGGAGGACAGAAGAGGTTTCCCCCGCAAGTACGGATGGTGAACATGATATACGCAATCCACATCCCCAAGAGGGAGCGGAAGCATGCGCTTAGGGACGTATATGCGTTGGAGCCAGTCGCCCCAAAGTTCAACCCTTGGTCCTCCTGTCTGATCACCTTCGATCGCAGGGACCACCCCACTAGTATCCGTCATGGCGGATTCGCCGCACTGGTCCTAGACCCAATCATCGACGGATTTCACCTCACTCAAGTCCTTATGGACGGCGGCAGCAGCCTGAACCTGCTTTATTAGGACACAGTGCGCAAAATGGGTATAGACCCCTCAAGGATCAAACCCACCAAAACGACCTTTAAGGGCGTCATTCCAGGTGTAGAGGCCCATTACACAGGCTCAATTACAATGGAAGTGGTCTTCGGATCCCCGGATAACTTCCGAAGCGAAGAGTTAATCTTCGATATAGTCCCGTTCCGCAGTGGTTATCACGCGCTGCTCGGGCAAACCGCATTTGCTAGATTCAATGCGGTACCGCACTATGCATACCTCAAACTCAAGATGCCAGGACCTCGCGGAGTTATCATAGTCAATGGAAACACAGAGCGCTCTCTCCGAACAGAGGAGCACACCACAGCCCTCGCAGCGAAAGCAGCCTCTCAAGGCAATCAACCAGTTCGGCGCTTCACAGCCCGGACACCTTCAAGCGCGCTCGGGGCAGTCGGCAAATAGACCGCCTGGCGCGATCTGAGCTCGCATAGCAATACGGTGGCCACCCCAATCCCAGCCCAGTGGTGAAACTCATGTCGCGCGTACACAATTACGCATTAAAAATACCATGGGCACAGGTGGGGAGGGAGGCACAATTGCGGCACGCCCCAAGATGCGGCCTAAACCGCACTAGGGGCTTCCCGTTTGGTTATTTTTCCTTTTCTTTCAGGACCTTAATCTCTGGAAACACTGTCCGGCAGCACTATTGCCGAACACATGATGCAGCAACCAAGGAGGCAGACAGCTACGTTATATCACGAAATTCCCAGGTTGATTACAGTAACGAGTGAAATATTCAATTTAATATCATTCCTCAGCTTGCCCTTGGAAGGGACATAGTCCTACTCTTTGCTTATCGCACTATCTGTATCATTCTGCTTCAACGCAATTTTTTAATAAATAATGCATGACATTACGACTATTATTGCATTCCTGTTATATATATATGTGTGTGTTCATTAATGGCGCCTTGCAACCGTACACTATGGTACAGCCAATACACCAGGGGCTTACGTACCCACAATGCGGTGTGAAAAGTCCAAACACTTTCACAAGTGCGGCACCCCGAACTTATAGCATTATATGCATCAGCTCCGAATCATGTCTTTGGTCAAATGTTGGGTTTGCCCGGCTCCTATGTTTTGGTACCTTACGTTCCGCTCTATCGGCTAAGGTAGCGCTAGGAGAACTACTGCGATTGTGCCCCGGTTCTTCCGGGCTTAGCACCTCAGTAGAGAAAGCTAAAACTGACTGTCATGATAAGGCGAGAGACTGGTCGCTGTTCGGCGAGGTTTTTCGAGTCCCTAAAGACTTATGCCGATTAGGGCGAGGGGACGGCCCTGTCCGGCTTACAGGCGTGTATCGCGCCCCGAATTCGGCCTTCTGAATACCAGGGGCTTCGCCGAAATTTAAAATTATAGAATTCTATGGCTAAGTGAGAGTGATAAAGCATTATTAGTCTGGTTGCCTTGTTCGTTGTGCTGAGCACCTCCCTCGAAGGACCCAAATATGGGAACAAAAGTGCTTAGGTTTATCCCGAACACCCCAGCACTCGTGGCATGGGGGCAGAAGCCGAGGACTAGCCATCTCTCAGATTGGATAAACAACCAAACAGAAGGAAATATTTTAAATTCAAACAAGCGTTGCATAGCGCATATGAAACAAGTTTTCATAAATACAGGATAAACCGAGCAAGTTTACTCAAATATTACATCTTTTGAACACTCGTCTGCGATGAGATAGGCACCCGGCAGAACACCCTCATAGTACATCTCGGGGTGGCAGTGCTCCTTGCCCTCTGGCTGACCCTCCTTGATCAGCTTCACGGCGTCTAGCTTGACCCACTGCAATTTCACACGGGAGACAGCCCGGCGTGCACCTTCAATGTAGACAGATCGCTTGACGACCTCCAGCCGCGGGCAGGCATCCACAAGCCGTCTCACCGGGCCGAAGAAGCTATTCGGAAGGGCGTCGCCAGGCCACAACCGGACTATAAAGCTCTTCATGGCCTGATCGGCCACCTTATGCAGCTCGACCATCTGCTTCAGCTGGTCGCTCATTGGCACCGGATGTTCGGCCTCAGCATACTGAGACCAGAACAGCTTCTCCGTCGAGCTTCCGTCCTCGGCCTGGTAAAATTGTGCGGCATCGGACACACTGCGGGGCAAATCTGCGAATGCTCCTGAAGAGCTCCGGATCCGGGTAAGTAATCGGTAATTTACTTTTACATGCTTGCTTTGCATATAGAAAGTCTTACCCGTCGCTATCTTCTTCATCGCGTCGATCACTTGGAGGGCCTTCTGGGCCTTGGCCTTGGCACTCTTTACGCTCTCAATGGCCGCGGCAAGCTCAGACTCTCGCGTCTTCGAGTCAAGCTCCAACGCCTCGTGCTTCGTCATGAGAGCCTGGAGCTCTTGCTGCACCTCGCCCACCCGAGCCTCGTGCTTCTCTCGCTCGGTGCGCTCCTTGGCCACTTTATCTTCTGCCTTGATTAGCGCTTGCTTCAGGGTCGCCACCTCGATCGTGGCCCCTGGCAAACATACAATGATCCTGTCATTTTGCAATCGCGTCCTTTATATATATATATACATATCTATAGACGGGGCATTACTTACCCCTGTTCTCCTCGAGTTGCCTCTTGGCAAGGCCGAGCTCTTTCCTGGACCCCTCGAGGTCCTGCTTCAGTACGGCGACCTCCGTAGTCAGTGCGGTGGACGCCAGCAGCGAAGCCTGCATACGCATATTGACATACTTATATTAGACTCCTGCGATATTATTTGATCCTCTGTTCGGCTTTTCTTTGTGAACACCGAACAGAGCATCAGGGGCTACTATCTATGCGGTAATATTTCTACTACATTTGAAAACACTTACCTCGAAGCCTGGCTGGCACAGGCTTCAGTCAATCCGCTCTTGGCAGACTGAACCTTCTGGATCACCGCACTCATCATAATGCGGTGCTCCTCGTCGATGGAAGCGCTGCGAAGCGCTTCCAGCAGATTGTCCGGCGCCTCTGGATGGACAGAGGTCACCGGCATAGGCGTCTTGCCCCTCATAGAAGGAGGCCGCCTGCCCGAGCCCGGAACCGCTGGAGGGTCCGGCGCGGTGTTCGGCTAAAGGCCGAACTCGGAGCTCTCGGGGGCCCCGTCCCCTCAGCTCCCGGAGTCCGGAAGGTCGCCTTGAGGCGCCTCCGGGACTGTCTCCCCTCGATCCGGTGCCTCTTGAGACAACACCTCGGCGTCGTTGGCAGGATGAGGGGAGGTGGCGGTCGGGACTGGATCGCTATCCATGTCCGACGAGCCCAAGGAGTCATCCGATGATACCTCGATATTGGCTCGTGGCGGCCTGCATAATTGCGTTCTGCGTTAGGGAAAACAATGCAACGAAGGAATCCTATGAGTTACTCTGGTATCCGAATACTTACGATCTCCCTGGGGGCTTGACCCTGGGCAACCACTCGTCTTCGCCTTTGTCGGCGGCGATGGAACCGTCCAGAAGGAGAGTCCTTCCCTTCTTGGACCCTCCGGCCTCCCCGGTTGGGGCGGCCTTCCTTTTCCTGTCTCCCCCAGTCAGTGGGGGAGCATCTTCTTCTTCTTCCTCGTCTTCGGGGGAAGAGTGTGCCGCAGAGTCATCGGACGGTGAGTCCGACGACGCCTGGTGTCGGGAACTCTTTCGAGTTCCCTTGGCCTTCTTGGTCTTCTCCGGCACCGTATAAGGGGCCGGAGTCAACATCTTCGCCAGAAGAGCGTCTGCGAGGCCTTCGGGCAAAGGAGCCGGACAGTCGATCTGTCCGGCCATCTTCTGCCAGTCCTGTCAAAGGTACGGGAGTTTAGATCCCGCATAGAGCCAATCTCTATAAAATAAGTATCCTGTGAAAGGTAAAGCAGCTTACCGCACTGGCTTGGTGCTTCGCGCTGAATCCGCGATCCTCAGTAATAGGGAGGGGGGACCTTGGCGCTTTTGAACAGCACCCTCCAGGCGTCTTCATGAGTCGTGTCGAAGAGCCTGTTCAGAGTTCGGTGCTGCGCCGGATTGAACTCCCACAAGTTGAACTCCCGTTGTTGGCGGATGAGCATAACTTGGACTATGTTGACAAGCTTGAGCTTCTTGTCCACCATGTTTTGAATACATGTTTGGAGTCCGGTCAGCTCTTTCGAATTACCCCAGGACAGGCCCTTCTCTTTCCAGGAGGTGAGCCGCGTGGGGATGCTAGATCGGAACTCGGGGGCCGCTGCCCATGCAGGGTCGCGCGGCTCGGTGATATAGAACCACCCCGATTGCCACCCCTTTATGGTTTCCACAAAGGAGCCCTCGAGTCATGTTACGTTGGGCATCTTGCCCACCATGGAGCCTCCGCACTCCGCCTGGCGGCCGCCCACCACCTTCGGCTTGACATTGAAGGTCTTCAGCCATAAGCCAAAGTGGGGCTTGATGCGGAGGAAGGCCTCGCACATGACGATAAACGCCGAGATGTTGAGGATGAAGTTCGGGGCCAGATCGTGGAAATCCAAGCCGTAATAAAACATGAGCCCCCAGACGAATGGGTGGAGAGGGAATCCCAGTCCGCAGAGGAAATGGGTGAGGAATACTACCCTCTCATGGGGCCTGGGGGTGGGGATGAGCTGCCCCTCATCTAGGAGCCGGTGCGCGATGTCGTCGGGCAGGCATCCGACTCTCCTCAGTTTCTTGATGTCTCCCTCCGTGACGGAGGAGACCATCCACTTGCCTCCCGCTCCGGACATGATTGGAGAAGGTCGAGGTAGGAAGTGCGGACTTGGGCGCTAGAGCTCAAGTGTGCGAAAACGGATGGGCAAGGGAGGAAGAAGGCGTGGATAGAAAGGTGAATCCTTATCCCTTTATAAGGGCGGACGAAACTAAGCGTCCCCACTTGCCTGGTAAAACTCCCTTATTGCCCAAGTGCCGCAATTGATGACGCGGTTGGGTTACCCACGCCCGTATTGATGAGAATCACGTAATAAGGGGACACGGTCTCTGCTTTGACAAGACGTGTCGAAAAACCGCCTCGCGTTATGTGCGGGGCTGGTTAAAAGAAACGGTTCGAATAATCATCGGGCCATGACGTTACGTCATGCTGCCAAAACAAGCCAGCAAATTAGATCTGCAAAAATATTATTCTCTCTACGGTGGAATGTTGTAGTGCCCCGAGACCGACGTGCCAGGTATCTTCCAGTTATTCGTTGTCGTTGCCATGTCATTCGCTTGCGTGTTGCATCTTGTCATGTCATCATGTTCATTGCATCATCATGTTTTCAAAACGTACATCTGTCCAGGTCTCCCCGTTCCTTCCGTTGTCCGTTCTGAATCCAGACACACTTGCACGCGCCCGCGGCACGTCCGAAATATTATTTTATAAGTGGCCGAAAAATGTTCTCGGAATGGGAAGAGAGTTGGCGTGCGGTGTTGTTTTGTTGTTAGTAGGCCGCCTGCCAAGTTTCATCGCATTTGGAGTTTGTTTGACGCCCCAACGATTAACTATAGCGGCAATATAGTCGGTCTAACGTCGGACATTTTCGGTCTCCGGAAACAGTCGCCGGTCCTCCCTCTCTTCTCTTCTCTCAGCTCGAGACCGTCTACATAGCTCACGACCTACCGCCAGGTCCAACCTAACCTCTCTCGTCAGCCCGCGGCTCTCCTCGCGCGCGCGTCCTAAAAGCTATCCCGGACCCGACCCGGACTGTCGCCACCGTTGTGTCCGGATCATCCCCAAACATCTACAAAACGTCTCCGTTTTGTTAATTGGACTTCCTAACATAGTTATTCACGACCGTCTGATTACGATCGAAGGGACCGGATAGCCCCTAATTTATCCCACCTACTATTTATACACAGATGAAACCCTAAATTCTAGCCCTCTTGTCCCATCATACCGCCACCTACCTTTCTTCCTCGGGATCCCCTCATTCCCCGATCCAATCCCACCAACCAGACTCCACCCGAGGCCTCCCCTCGATCCAACTTGTCTTCGCACTCCTCGTCGACCAGGGAGACGAGCTCCTCCCGAGACCAGCAGATGAGCCCTCGTCGCGACCCTCTCCTCCTATTCCTTTTTCCCTGCAGCTCCCTCTCCCTAATCTCCTCATCCCTATGTACCTCAACAGGAGCTCCAGCGCCATGGCTGATCTTCTCGCCGAGCTCCGTCAAGTCCGCCGCCGCTGCCGTCTTCCCGGCGAACCACGTTGAGCCGCGCACCCCTGCCTCCTTCCCCATGCCCGGATCTGGTATCCACCGCTGCGGATCCGCCTCTCCAGCCATCCCGCGCACTGGACCTTGCCGGAGACGCGCGAGGCCGCCGCCGTCGTCCTGCTCCAAGGCGAAGCATGACCCGCTCGTTCCTCTGCTTCCTCTTCCAGCAGGACCACGAGACCTGTCCCCACCTCCTGCCGCGCCAAGCCTGCTTCCTCTCCAGCGCAGCACCCGCCGCGGCAAGTCCCATGCCGCCGCTGTGCCCCTGTACTGAACATGCTGCTGCCCTGCATCAGCCCGTCGTCCCGCTCCTGGACCTCCCCGCGCCCAGTTCATCATCCCCGCGCCCATCGTCGCCGGATCCGGTGGGCACAGGCCGGAGACAGCCCCTGCTCGTGTCGCTAGCATATGCCTCCTCTGCTCCAGGTCGAGCGAGCGAGGGAACCGCGAGGGAACCGCGAGCGTTATTTATATCAGATAGTAGGATTCTTTTTACTCCTCAGTCCCTTCGTCGCTCTGGTGAGGCATCCTGACGTAGAGTTTTGACTCTTCTCTTCTCAAATTTCACTAAAAAAATTTAGGATCACGCGGGTATCTTGTCATCGTTCCGATAGTTTTGTGACGAGAACATTGTTCTTGGTGCCTCCTGACATTTAGGGGTTGTGGCAGTGTCCCGGGGAGTTGAGCTCCGAGGTGTTGTCGTCATAATTTTATCGTTACAGTTCTGAAATACCTGATTTTTATTCGCCGACATCGAAAATCTCTTTTATACAGTTGTTGGTGAGATGACCTCGACGCCACCCAATACTGGGGCGGGAGTTCGGGAGTATTGCCATAACTCGTATAACGGATGCTTTTCGAAGGTTGAGGTAAACGATTTCCGAAGGTTTCTTGGTTATGTGTTGAAGGATGGATACAGCTGGATGTAGGATTTGCTAGTTTTGGGTGAGATATTATGCTTCCCCTGTATCCCCAACACCTGATTGCATAATCGGAAAATTTCGGGAGTTTGTAAGTGGGAATTCAAGTAGCTCTTAGGATATCTTTCCGACAGATGTATGATATGAAATTGGGGTTCGACGTCTAATGGTCCACCTATTCACGGTTGGTTTTACAGTGGTCTCGTTGTGTCTTAAAGAGTCCTCGGCTATGCCGACTCGGGGACGCTTCGTATGTCATGTGCACTTCCTTGTACATGATGGTGTTGTACGATCGAGCCCGTGTAGGCCCCACCACGAAAACTTCGGATGAAATCTCTATCATATGTTTGTTCCGGCTTATTCTGCAAGCCAATCCTTTGTTTTGTTTTGAGTTGTGGTATTCGAGTTGCTTCAATGTCAAGTGTTGATTCCATACCTTTCCGAACCGGTGTTCTCATACTCCGATGAGAATACTAATCCTTCATGATAATCGAGATTGTCATGCCAATCCTTTTCAACCGACGTGCTCCTCCTCAAGTGGATCCAATCATTTCAACATCCGCAAGATCAACTCAAGTCTTCTCAATGGTGTTCATTTCATTCGTCCCAAGCTGCCTTTGTTTTTCCCACCCTCCCACCCTTTTTCTTCAAGGACTCAGATTTCTTAATCTAGTATCCATTTCTTTGATGTGAAGCCTCTCCATTATTTTCTGTCAATGTTCTTACCCGGTGATTCTCATGAAGATCTTAACGGAGCCTCAAGTTCATCATTCCTCATTCTTTTTCTTCTCCGGTGGATTCAATTCAAGTTTTCTGTGTTGATCATATTCTCTTCCTTGCTTCAAATGCCTTCTCATACCGGTGCACCTCATAATAATTCACTTCTCGCTATTCATTTGTTCCGGAGTGCTCAAGATATCTTAAAATGCTCGTCTTGTCATTCTATATCCGTTTAACCTATTTCGGGGTTGTTATCTCATTCAAGCCATTTAAATCAACCAGTGCAATCTTCTTTTCAAGTAATCATTCAACGGTGTTTCTTTTCAGTGGGCCCTAACCCACAGGTCTTTTCCCAGGATCTTACCTGACTCTTCTAATTTTCTCAGAGCTTTTCAAATTCATTTCAAAGTTTGACGTAAGAATGATTTATCATCAGTCAAACGGCTTTCTCCAAGATCGGTTAAATTCTTTTCATTGTTGGCTCAATCTCTTCTCTTTTGATTATTCCGGAGTGCCTCAATAATTCATGGTGGTGTTTCTTGTCGTAATTCTTAGATTTTGAAGACCGAAGAAGAGTTTCTCGTAAATCTTCCTCCGTTCTCGTGAAGATTCATGGTGCTACACTTATGTCGTCCTCTCATAATTGTTTTTCGATTGGGAGATATTATTTTCACCCATCCGATGCAATTCAAGAGTCTTCTCAGTTTGATTATCCGGAGTCCATCAATTCAGGTTTATTCATTCTCAGCTTTAGTTATCATTTTCCAATCTTACCGGTGCCTCATTCAAGTATCCTCTAATCATTTCTTGATCTCTTCGTTCTCATGTATCTAAATCCCCTCAAGCTTCTTCGTTCATTTGCTAATTCTTCCCGGTGTTTCTTTATCTTTTCTTCGTCCATTTTCAATTCTTACGGTGGTTCATTCAAGATTTCTTTTCCTTCATTATCATACCAATTTATTCGTTGTTCTAATCCTACCGGCGATTCGTCGAAGACCTTCTCAAGATTGTGCTATATCTTTCTTAATCTTTCTACAAGAATAAGTAGTATGCCAAATCTGTTGCTTGTCATCAATTTAATTGGTGAGGGATACGCATAACATAATTCTTATTCTTGCTTCATCCAAATGATGGATTCGTTCCTCCGGAGTTCGTTCACAATGACTAATTCTCGCTGTCAATTGTTCATCTTCTCTTTTTCCCGGAGTTCCAACCTTTTTCAATTATTTCACCACAGAGATTCATCTAAATCGTTACAAGGATTCACCTTGTGTTTTCAACTTCTCTTTCCTGTTGTTTGATCATTCTTTATTACCGGAATTCTTCATGGAGGCTCTACATGTTGGTTCATAAAGGATTTAATTCTTTCTCAAAATGTTCTTCAAGATTCTTTTCAGAGGAGCTCAAGCATTCTTCATCTTGCAATCCGGAGTGAAATTCTTTCTACCGTATCATTGGAGGTGGTATTATGTCATTCTTGATAATTTGAGTTCATGTTTCATGATTCACATGTTGTTAAGAATGAGATATTTTAAATCCGTCTACATTTTCGTTGGAGTTATCTTGGGTTATATTTCACCTAAAGCCGTCCCTAAGGATTGTTGCTATTTATGGTGCTTATAAATGATCCAAGTTCTTCATTTATCCTCCTGGTGGAATAGTTTCTCATCTCCTTGTTCTTTCCAATCCAATCTTTTTCAGTGAGTGGCAGAATTTCACCTCATAGTTTTGAGATGTTCTCCATAAGCCCACTACAAGCTTATCCTTTTCGTTGTTGTTTTTCCAACAATCCCTATGCAATCTTGTCTTGCAAGGATGCTTTCCAAGTTCAATTGTGGTAGAAGTTGTCTTTTCTTCTCCGTCCTTTTGTTCCGACGTTCTACCTTTGATTCTTTCATCCGGAGGCTTTGTGATGCTGCTATCTTCAAACCTTCTTCTTGTTCTTGTCAGGATCTTGTTCTTTTCATGCTTATCCATTTAACCGGAATGTGGTGCCATTTTTGCTCAAGTTCTTTTTGCCTTATCAAGCCTTGCATTTCTTTTCAACCGGAGTGCTGTCTGAGATTTCTCTTACCCCTTGTTCCATTCATTCAATAGTTCCAGAGGCAGTGTGTTGTGATTTCATCAAGTATCTTCTCATCTTACCAAGTTCTTATTCAATTCCTTTTCTTTTCAATCGGATTGCTGCCCGAAGTTGTTCTTTCTTATTCCTCTTTCATAATGGAGTGTTTTCAACTTCGTTCATCCCCGTTGCAATTCTTTCTTTCAAGTTGTTCAACCTCTCAAGGTTCATGGTTTCAATCATTGGTCAAAGAAGCAACTTAGCTTTACCTCTTCTCTTTCTCTTCCATTTTCCCTCCGGTGCCATTCTAGATCTCGGGACGAGATCCTCTCATAGTGATGGAGTGTTGTAGCGCCCCGAGACCGACGCGCCAGGTGTCTTCCAGTTATTTGCTGTCGTTGCCATGTCATTCGCTTGCGTGTTGCATCTTGTCATGTCATCATGTGCATTGCATCATCATGTTTTCAAAACTTGCATCTGTCCAGGTCTTCCCGTTCCTTCCGTTGTCCGTTCTGAGTCCAGACACACTTGCACGCGCCCGCGGCACGTCCGAAATATTATTTTATAAGTGGCCGAAAAATGTTCTCGGAATGGGATGAGAGTTGGCGTGCGGTGTTGTTTTGTTGTTAGTAGGCCGCCTGCCAAGTTTCATCGCATTTGGAGTTTGTTTGATGCCCCAACGATTAACTATAGCGGCAATATAGTCGGTCTAAAGTCGGACGTTTTTGGTCTCCGGAAACAGTCGCCGGTCCTCCCTCTCTTCTCTTCTCTCAGCTCGAGACCGTCTACATAGCTCATGACCTACCACCAGGTCCAACCTAACCTCTCTCGTCAGCCCGCGGCTCTCCTCGCGCGCGTCCGAAAAGCTGTCCCGGACCCGACCCGGACTGTCGCCGCCGTTGTGTCCGGATCATCCCCAAACATCTACAAAATGTCTCTGTTTTGTTAATTGGACTTCCTAACATAGTTATTCACGACCGTCCGATTACGATCGAAGGGACCGGATATGTAACGCCCCAGATATAACTTTCCCAATTTGTAATCCAACTCTTGTCGTTTCTGGCGTTAAGTTATATTTATTTCTCGGGTTCGGGTCTTTTCCTCCGTGTGTTGTTTTCGTTTTCATGCATCTCATATCATGTCATCATGTGCATTGCATTTGCATACGTGTTCATCTCATGCATTCGAGCATTTTCCCCGTTGTCTGTTTTGCATTCCGGCGCTTCGTTCTCCTCCGGTGGTCATTTCTAGCTTTCTTTCGTGTGTGGGATTAAACATTTCCGGATTGGACCGAGACTTGCCAAGCGGCCTTGGTTTACTACCGGTAGACCGCCTGTCAAGTTTCGTATCATTTGGACTTCGTTTGATACTCCAACGGTTAACCGAGGGACCGAAAAGGCCTCATGTGTGTTGCAGCCCAACACCCCTCCATTTTGGCCCAAAACCCACTAAACTCTGCTCCATCATCTAGATCGTTCGATCACGATCGCGTGGCCGAAAACCGCACCTCATTTGGACTCTCCTAGCTCCACTTATGCCTATAAATAGCCCCCCCCCCCGTTTTCGGATCTCGGATCTCTCCCCGTCCAACCCTAGCTAAAGAAAACATCTCCGCGCCGCGCCGCACACGTCCGACCCGGCCGGACACGTTCGCCGCGCCCCCCTCGCCCAACCGCCGATCGCCATGTGTCCGCCGCGTCTCTCCCCCGCCGCCGGCCCGGGAGGCCCAGGAGGGGCCCCCGCGAGCCCATCCACGCCGCGCCGCCCGGAGCTTCTTCCCCGCGTTCGGCCACCGACCCCGCCGCCGTCAACTCCGCCACCTCCGCGGCGCCCCTCGCCACCACCGGACGCCGCCGCCCTCTCCTTCCGCCGCCTCGCCGCCTCCTCCAACCGTCGGCGCCGCCCCGGCCAAGCCCGGCGCCACCACCGGCGTCCTCTCCCTCGAATCCGGTCGCCGGAGCTACCACCTCGCCGGCGTCCTCGGTTTCCGCGTAGATGAACAGTGCAGCCGGCCAGATCTAGATCCAAAACATCTACTCGGTTGACTTTTTCCCTCTTCCCCCCAATTTTTCGAGCATATTTTGACCAGCCGTATCTCCGCATTCGTAGCTCTGTTTTGGACATATAGTATATCAAAATGTTCGCCTCGACCAGTACATCATTTCATTCCATTGCATCATTTTCATTTGAGTTAATCTTGATGCCCGAAATGCTGCTAGAAGGAGCCTTCGTGAGTTAATTGTCAGATCTATTAGTTCATCTTAGACTTTTGTCATTTTTGCCATGATTAATGTGTGCATGATATGCCTGTGAGTCCTTCATATGTTTTGTTAAGCATCTTGTTATCTTTCCAGAGGTGCAACCATGCATTTTTAGGATGTGTGTGGTGACTTGTGCAAGCTTGCAAAGTGAGGCACCCGGTAAATCTGTTTTCAGGGACTTAGTAGTTTTCACTAAGTCTGGGTTTATTTAGTTCATGATGCCATATGTTCTTGCTGTTTCCTAGTGATCTGTGCCTCTTTTGAGGATGATCAGTAAAGGAGTTTTGTTAATCTTGTTATTCTCTATCCATCCATGTATCTACTTGCAATTTTGGAGCAACCTAGCTTGAGTCAATAGAGCTCTACTTTTGCTTCGTTGTGAATCTAGGCAGATCGTCAACTCGTTTGCGATTTTGCCGATGCTATTGTAATTGATCCGTGCATGCTATGCCATTGTTCTTGCCATGTCTAGCTAGAATTTTGTGCCTTCTTAATGGATGTATGCTTGCCTTTCCATGACTTGCACCGTAGTGAGTGCATCGAGCTCGTTTTCATGCCTTCGTGAGTTAAATTTCAGCATGTCTCAGTTTTCACTAAGTCTGAAAACTGATTGTGTTTTAGCTATGTTCATGTGCTTGTTAGTATATTTTGTGATCCCTTTTGGCCCCAGGTCACTTTGGGACTTTTGTTAAGCTTGTTGAGTATCTCCATGCCATGTTCTTATATATCTTAATCAGGTCATGTATCATGTTGATTTGCTGCTCCGAAGAGGGCTTCGTGATCTGAAATTTTAGACAAGTGTTAATTTCACTAAGTCTGGAATCTGTTTTGCGTTTGCGTTTTTGCCATGCTTGTTTGAACCTCATAATTGATGAATTGGCCGTGGCTCAGTGCTAGTCTTTTGTTAAGCATCTTGTGTGCATCCCTGCCATGTATTTTGTTGTCATGTTTGGGTGCTGTAGCATGTTCATTTCATTGCATTTAGATGCCTACTTGCTGTAAATCGCAGACCGGTGTCATATCTTAAATCGCTTGCCATTTCCAAACCGTAACTCCGATTCCGGCGTTCCTTATATCGTTTTCAAGCGATTTCATCCCCTCTTTTCAGTGGCACACTTGGTTTTCCAAGTTGAGGCCAGATTCATGCATTTCCTGTCATATCTTGCATTTTGCATCCCGCATCGCATCCCGCATAGCATACCATCATCGCATCTTATTGTTTGAGTTTGCACGTGGTTGATTGTATCCTTGTTGCTTGTTTGTCTTGTTTGGGTAGAGCCGGGATACGAGTTTGCTAATGAGGAGCCCATTGAGTGTGCTTTTGAGGATCCAGTCAACTCTGACAGCGTTGCAGGCAAGATGATCATACCCTCGAAATCACTACTATCTTTGCTATGCTAGTTTGCTCGCTCTTGCTATGCCAATGCTACGATGCCTACCTTTTGCTTGTCAGCCTCCCAATTGCCATGTTGAACCTCTAACCCACCATGTCCTAGCAAACCGTTGATTGGCTATGTTACCGCTTTGCTCAGCCCCTCTTATAGCGTTGCTAGTTGCAGGTGAAGATTGGAGCCGTTCCTTGTTGGAACATTTATTTACTTGTTGGGATATCATTATATTGCTATGTTATCTTAATGCATCTATATACCTGGTAAAGGGTGGAAGGCTCGGCCTCTCGCCTAGTGTTTTGTTCCACTCTTGCCGCCCTAGTTTCCGTCATATCGGTGTTATGTTCCCGGATTTTGCGTCCCTCACGCGGTTGGGCTATAATGGGAACCCCTTGATAGTTCGCCTTGATTAAAGCTTTTCCAGCAATGCCCAACATTGGTTTTACCATTTGCCACCTAGCCTCTTTTTACCCTTGGGTTTCCGGAGCCCGAGGGTCATCTTTATTTTAGCCCCCCACGGGCCAGTGCTCCTCTGAGTGTTGGTCCGAACTAGAGTCCCGTGCAGCGCCCCCTCGGGGAAACTCGAGGTTTGGTTTTAGTTGTATGGAGAGCTCATCTGAGTGTGCCCTGAGAACGAGATATGTGCAGCTCCTATCGGGATTTGTCGGCACATTCGGGCGGTGTTGCTGGTTTAGTTTTAACCTGTCGAAATGTCTTGTTGTACCGGGATACCGAGTCTGATCGGTGTGTCTTGGGTGGAGGTCTATTCCTTTGTTGACCGTGAGAGCTTGTCATGGCTAAGTTGGGACTCCCCTGCAGGGATTGAACTTTCGAAAGCCGTGCCCGCGGTTATGGGCAGATGGGAATTTGTTAATGTCCGGTTGTAGATAACTTGAACTAAACTTAATTAAAATGAATCAACCGTGTGTGTTACCGTGATGGCCCCTTCTCGGCGGAGTCCGGGAAGTGGACACGGTGTTGGAGTTATGCTTGCGCAGGTTGTTCCTCTAGATTCTCGCTCGCGCTTTGCCTCCTCTTCTCGCTCTCTTTTGCGTATAAGTTAGCCACCATATATGCTAGTCGCTTGCTGCAGCTCCACATATATTTGCCTTACCCTTCCTATAAGCTTAAATAGTCTTGATCGCGAGGGTGCGAGATTGCTGAGTCCCTGTGGCTCACAGATACTATAACTCCAGATGCAGGTCCAGGTGATTCCGCTCCAGGTGACGAGTACGAGCTCAAGTGGGAGTTCGACGAGGACTCTCAGCGTTACTACGTGTCTTTTCCTGATGATCAGTAGTGGTGCCTAGTTGGGGTTCGATTCAGGGCCATGTCGCATGTTGGGTTCTTTTCTATTTTGGCGCCGTAGTCGGGCCATGAGTGTTTGAATGATGGATGTTATTTATGTACTTTGATGTGACGTGGCGAGTGTAAGCCAACTATGTATCTCCCCTTTTATTATATATTACATGGGATGTTGTGATGATTGCCTAACTTGCGACATTGCTTTCAATGTGGTTATGTCTCTAAGTCGTGCCTCGACACGTGGGAGCTATAGCCGCATCGAGGGCGTTATAAGTTGGTAATCAGAGCCTTCCCCGACCTTAGGAGCCCCATTGCTTGATCGTTTTTAGCAGCCGAGTTGTGTCTAGAAAAATGTTTTGAGTCATTTAGGAATTATATATCGGAGAGTCTAGGAATTATTTTTACTTCCCAGTCTCCTCATCGCTCTGTAAGGCATCCTGACGTAGAGTTTTGACTCTTCTCTTCTCAAATTTCACTAAAAAAATTTAGGATCACGCGAGTATCTTGGAATCGTTCCGATGGCTTATGATGAGAATACTGTCTTGGTGCCTCCTGTCAGGGGTTTAGTGGAAGTGTCCCGGGGAGTTGAGCTCTGAGGTGTTGTCATCATAATTTTATCGTTGCAATTCTGGAATACTTGAGATATGTTCGCCGACATCGAAAATCTCTTTTATGCAGTTCGTTGGTGAGATAACCTCGACGCCACCCAGTACTGGGGCGGGAGTTCGGGAGTATCGCCATAACTTGTATAACGGATGCTTTTCGAAGGTTGAGGTAGATGGTTTCCGAAGGTTTCTTGGTTATGTGTTGAAGGATGGATACAGCTGGATGTAGGTATTGTTAGTTTGGGTGAGATATTATGCTTCCCCTGTATCCCCAACACCTGATTGCATAACCGCAAAATTTCGGGAGTTTCATACATGGGAATTCTCGTAGCTCTAGTTCTTCTTCCACGGATATTGGTTTGAGATTGGGATTTCTTACCGATTATTCGTTCTTGATCCGTATCTTGTTGATTTAATTCTTCTACCTTCATTCTACGTGGCTTCGCAATTTAGGGATATGTGACCACTTCAAGAGAAATGCATTCGTTCATTTTGTTCGGATGTGAAGATTTATGTTGCAATTTTTATCCCGTTGGATTCAGCTTCAATATTTTATCTGTCAATGTGCTAATGGTGGTCAACCTCTTCAGGATGGCTCCTCCAACGCGCATGACTCTGAATCCTGATCCGCCACCACCTCCTCCTCCTCCGGAGGCATGGCAAGCTGTGATGGCCGCAACCAATGCAAACACACAGTTGATCATGCAGATCCTCCAAGAGCACAATCAAGGCAGTCAAGGGAATCAAGGCAACAATCAGCACCACTTTGCTACACTGAACCAGTTCCTTGCTAATGGTCCAAAGACGTTCAGCAATTGTGTTGAGGCTTCCGATGCTGACAATTGGCTTGTGGATCTGGGCAAGCATTTTGAATGCAGCAATGCCAGGCCTGAAGATTTCGTCAAGTTCGCTTCTTTCCAACTCAAAGATCAGGCAGCAGAATGGTTTCAGCAATACAAGGATTCCAGAGGTGGACGTCTGATCACTTGGGATGATTTCCGTCAAGATTTCCGAGCTCATCACATCCCTCAAAGTGTGGTTGAAAGTAAGCATGAGGAATTCCACAATCTTAAGCAAGGCTCTTTGTCTGTCTATGACTACAACAAGTTGTTCCAGAAGCTCGCCCACTTTGCCAAGCAGGATGTACCTGATGAGAAGAGCATGATATACCAGTTTAGGGGTGGTCTCCGAGAAGAAATTCAGCTCGCTCTTGTCCTCTTTGAGCCGTTGAGATACGATGAGTTCTACAACATGGCACTGAAGCAAGAGGCTGCTCAGTTGAGGTGTGATGCTTCCAGGAAGCGAGTCAGAGATGCTACTCCTTCTTCCTCTACTCAAGTGGCCAAGCAGCAGAAGTATTGGCTTCCTCCTCCTCCGTTCCGTCAGCCGTATCAGCAGAAGAGCAAAGGTGGCAGTGGTTCTTCCCACCCACCCAACCCTGGCTTTCAGAACAAGTCTTCGTCTCAACCTCCAAGACCGAGTGCTCCGTACCACCGTCCGCTTTCAGAGGTCATGTGCAACAAGTGCCAACAGAAGGGTCACTATGCCAACAAGTGTTTCAACCAGAGGCGTCTTCCTCCTCCTCCTCCTGTGAGATCGGCAAGTACAGCTGTGGTCAAGCATAACCCCAAGCATGCCAAGGTCAATATGGTGAATGCAGCTCAGGCAGAGGATTCTTCAGATGTCATCATGGGTAACCTTCCTGTTAACGATATTCCTGCAAGAGTGCTTTTTGACACTGGTGCATTGCATTGCTTCATTTCTAAACCTTTTGCATCAAAGTATGAGTGCGATTATCAGCATCTGCAAAATTCTTTGCAAATCGTGTCACCAAGCAAGCAAATGATAGCTAATTTATGTGTTCCGGATGTTACTATCACTTTGGGTGACTACAAGTTTCTAGCTTCTCCTATTGTTCTGGGCGACTCGGATATTGATCTTATTCTCGGAATGGATTGGCTTTCCAAGCACAAGGCTCAGCTTGATTGTGTATCCAGGCAGATTCAATTGACTCATTCGTCTGAGGATGTAATTGTCTTTGCCGCTCGGGATAATACCATCCGTCTGTTTTCTCTCAATGAGAAGAGTGAAATGGATGCTATCTCGCAAATTCCAGTCGTTTGTGAGTATCAAGACGTCTTTCCAGAAGAGCTCCCAGGAATGCCTCCGCACCAGCCAGTTGAATTCGTTATTGATCTTGAGCCCGGCACGGAACCTGTGTGCAAACGTCCTTACAAGCTCGGGCCTGAAGAGTTGAAGGAGCTGAAGAAACAACTCAATGAGCAAGAGAGAATGGGTCTCATCCGGCCTAGTTCTTCTCCGTGGGGTTGTGGTGTTCTTTTTGTGAAGAAGAAGGATGGATCGGACCGACTTTGTGTTGATTACCGTCCATTGAACAAGAAGACCATCAAAAACAAATACCCACTTCCCAACATCAATGAGCTGTTCGAACAACTCAAAGGTGCTCAAGTATTCTCCAAGCTTGATCTCCGTATGGGTTATCATCAGATTCGTTTCCGTGAGCAAGATATTCCCAAGACGGCTTTCAGGACAAGCTTTGGTTCATATGAATACACTGTCATGTCTTTTGGCCTCGTCAACGCTCCTCCGACGTTAATGCGCATGATGAACTTCATCTTCAACGCCTACACCAATGACTTCGTTTTGGTCTATCTCAACGACATTCTGGTTTTCTCCAAGAACAAGGAAGATCATGCCAAGCATTTGCGTTTGGTGCTTGATAAGCTCAGGGAACATCAGTTCTACGCCAAGTTCTCCAAGTGTGAATTTTGGCTCGATGAGGTTCTTTATCTTGGTCATATCATCTCTGCCAAGGGCATTGCCGTGAATCCTGAGAAGGTGTCTGCAATTGTGAATTGGGAACCTCCTCAGAACGTGAAGCAACTCCGCAGTTTCCTCGGTCTTGCAAGCTATTGCAGAAGATTCGTTGAAAACTTTTCTAAGATCGCGAAGCCTCTCTCAAATCTTCTTCAGAAGCACGTCAAGTACGTTTGGTCTTCGGAGTGTGATATTGCCTTCAACACTTTGAAAGAGAAGTTGATCACTGCTCCAGTCTTGACTCCGCCCGATGAATCCAAGCCGTACGAGGTCTTTTGTGATGCCTCTCTCCAAGGTCTCGGAGCAGTTTTGATGCAAGAGAAGAAAGTTGTTGCTTATACCTCTCGCCAGTTGAAGCCTAATGAGAAGAACTACCCCACTCATGATCTCGAGTTGGCGGCAGTTGTGCATGCTCTTTTGACTTGGAGACATCTTCTATTGGGAAGAAAAGTGGATATTTTCACTAATCACAAGAGTCTCAAGTACATCTTCACTCAGCCTAATCTCAACCTCAGGCAAACTCGATGGGTCGAAATGATTCAAGAGTATAATCCGAGTATCGAGTATACTCCAGGCAAGGCCAATGTGATTGCTGACGCTTTGAGCAGGAAAGCATATTGCAACAGTCTGATTCTTAAGCCTTATCAACCCGAGCTTTGTGAAGCTTTCCGCAAACTGAATCTGCAAGTTGTTCCTCAAGGTTTCCTCGCCAACCTTCAAGTCTCTCCTACCTTAGAAGACCAGATTCGCCAAGCCCAGCTTCTTGATGCTATGGTGAAAAGGTGAAGATTGGGATTGCCAACAGTCAGTCCAAGTACAAGTGCTACCGCCTTGATGACAAGGACACTCTCTTCTTCGAGGATCGAATTGTTGTACCCAAAGGTGAACTTCGTAAAGTGATCATGAACGAGGCTCACAATTCTCTCCTCTCCATCCACCCTGGGAGTACGAAGATGTATCAGGATCTCAAGCAAGCTTATTGGTGGACTCGAATGAAGCGCGAGATCGCTCAATTCGTGAATGAATGTGATGTCTGCAGAAGAGTGAAGGCAGAACACCAAAGGCCAGCAGGTCTCCTCCAACCTCTTGCCATTCCAGAATGGAAGTTTGATCACATTGAAATGGACTTCGTGACTGGGTTTCCAAAGTCCAAACGTGGCAATGATGTTATATTCGTTGTCATCGACAAGCTCACCAAAGTGGCTCATTTTCTGCCTATCAAAGAGTCGATCACTGCAGCTCAATTGGCGGAACTCTATACCTCTCGAATTGTCTCTCTGCACGGTATTCCTCAAGTGATATCTTCAGACCGTGGCAGCATCTTTACCTCCAAGTTTTGGGATTCTTTTCAGAAGGCCATGGGCACCAACATACGCTTCAGTGCTGCTTTCCATCCTCAAACAAGCGATCAAGTCGAGCGTGTCAACCAGATTCTTGAAGATATGCTCAGGGCTTGTGTGATCTCCTTCGGCATGAAGTGGGAGGATTGTCTTCCTTATGCTGAATTCTCGTACAATAACAGTTTTCAAGCAAGTTCGGGCAAGGCCCCATTTGAAATTCTGTATGGCAGGAAGTGCCGTACCCCTCTCAACTGGTCTGAAACCGGTGAACGTCAGCTGATGGGTAATGACTTAATCACAGAGGCAGAAGAAATGTGCAAAGTCATTCATGATAACCTCAAAGCAGCCCAATCCCGCCAGAAGAGCTACTATGATAGTAAGCACCGTGATTTGGCTTTCGAGATCGGAGATCATGTTTACCTCCGCGTCTCTCCTATGAAAGGGTACTCGTCGCTTCGGTATCAAAGGGAATCTTGCCCCTAGATATGTGGGACCTTTCAAGATTGTCAGCAAGAGAGGCGACCTCGCCTATCAACTCGAGCTTCCTTCAAACTTTGCAAATGTTCATGATGTGTTCCATGTCTCTCAGCTTCGAAAGTGCTTCAAGACTCCTGACCGCACTGTCAACTTCGAGGATATTGAGCTCCAAGAAGATCTCTCCTATCGTGAGCACCCAGTTGCTATTCTTGAAGAGACTGGACGCAAGACTCGCAACAAGTCAATCAAATTTCTCAAAGTCAAGTGGTCTCACCATTCCGACCGTGAAGCTACTTGGGAACGCGAGGATCACCTCTGTTCTGAGTACCCGGCGTTCTTTCAGTCCTAGATCTCGGGACGAGATCCTTTCGTAGTGGTGGAGTGTTGTAACGCCCCAGATATAACTTTCCCAATTTGTAATCCAACTCTTGTTGTTTCCGGCGTTAAGTTATATTTATTTCTCGGGTTCGGGTCTTTGCCTCCGTGTGTTGTTTTCGTTTTCATGCATCTCATATCATGTCATCATGTGCATTGCATTTGCATACGTGTTCATCTCATGCATTCGAGCATTTTCCCCGTTGTCCGTTTTGCATTCCGGCGCTTCGTTCTCCTCCGGTGGTCATTTCTAGCTTTCTTTCGTGTGTGGGGATTAAACATTTCCGGATTGGACCGAGACTTGCCAAGCGGCCTTGGTTTACTACCGGTAAACCGCCTGTCAAGTTTCGTATCATTTGGACTTCGTTTGATACTCCAACGGTTAACCGAGGGACCGAAAAGGCCTCGTGTGTGTTGCAGCCCAACACCCCTCCATTTTGGCCCAAAACCCACCAAACTCTGCTCCATCATCTAGATCGTTCGATCACGATCGCGTGGCCGAAAACCGCACCTCATTTGGACTCTCCTAGCTCCACTTATGCCTATAAATAGCCCCCCCCCCCCGTTTTTGGATCTCGGATCTCTCCCCGTCCAACCCTAGCTAAAAAAACATCTCCGCGCCGCGCTGGACACGTCCGACCCGGCCGGACACGTCCGCCACGCCCCCTCGCCCAACCGCCGATCGGCACGTGTCCGCCGCGTCTCTCCCCGCCGCCGGCCCGGGAGGCCCAGGAGGGGCCCCCGCGAGCCCATCCACGCCGCCGCCGCCCGGGAGCTTCTTCCCCGCGCCCGGCCGCCGACCCCGCCGCCGTCAACTCCGCCACCGCCGCGGCGCCCCTCGCCACCACCGGCCGCCGCCGCCCTCTCCTTCCGCCGCCTCGCCGCCTCCTCCAACCGCCGGCGCCGCCCCGGCCAAGCCCGGCGCCACCACCGGTGTCCTCTCCCTCGGATCCGGTCGCCGGAGCTACCACCTCGCCGGCGTCCTCGGTTTCCGCGACGATGGACAGTGCAGCCAGCCAGATCTACATCCAAAACATCTACTCGGTTGACTTTTTCCCTCTTCCCCCTAATTTTTCGAGCATATTTTGACCGGCCGTATCTCTGCATCCGTAGCTCCGTTTTGGACATATAGTATATCAAAATGTTTGCCTTGACCAGTACATCATTTCATTCCATTGCATCATTTTCATTTGAGTTCATCTTGATGCCCGAAATGCTTCTAGAAGGAGCCTTCGTGAGTTAATTGTCAGATCGGTTAGTTCATCCTAGACTTTTGTCATTTTTGCCATGATTAATGTGTGCATGATATGCCTGTGAGTCCTTCATATGTTTTGTTAAGCATCTTGTTATCTTTCATAGGTGCAACCCATGCATTTTTAGGATGTGTGTGGTAACTTGTGCAAGCTTGCAAAGTGAGGCACCCGGTAAATCTGTTTTCAGGGACTTAGTAGTTTTCACTAAGTCTGGATTTATTTAGTTCATGATTCCATATGTTCTTGCTGTTTCCTAGTGATCCGTGCCTCTTTTGAGAATGATTAGTAAAGGAGTTTTGTTAATCTTGTTATGATATATCCATCCATGTCTTTACTTGCAATTTTGGAGCACCCTAGCTTGAGTCAATCGAGCTCTACTTTTGCTTCGTTGTGAATCTGGGCAGATCGTCAACTCGTTTGCGATTTTGCCGATGCTATTGTAATTGATCCGTGCATGCTATGCCATTGTTCTTGATATGCCTAGCTAGCATTTTGTGCCTTCTTAATGGATGTATGCTTGCCTTGCCATGAATTGCACCGTAGTGAGTGCATCGAGCTCGTTTTCATGCCTTCGTGAGTTAAATTTCAGCATGTCTCAGTTTTCACTAAGTCTGAAAACTGATTGTGTTTTAGCTATGCTTGTGTGCTTGTTAGTATATTTTGTGATCCCTTTTGGCCCCAGGTCACTTTGGGACTTTTGTTAAGCTTGTTGAGTAGCTCCATGACATGTTCTTATTTATCTTAATCAGGTCATGTATCATGTTGATTTGCTGCTCCGAAGAGGGCTTCGTGATCTGAAATTTCAGACAAGTGTTAATTTCACTAAGTCTGGAATCTGTTTTGCATTTGCGTTTTTGCCATGCTTGTTTGAACCTCATAATGGATGAATTGGCCGTGGCTCAGTGCTAGTCTTTTGTTAAGCATCTTGTGTGCATCCCTGCCATGTATTTTTTTGTCATGTTTGGGTGCTGTAATATGTTTATTTCGTTGCATTTAGATGCCTACTTGCTGTAAATCGCAGACCGGTGTCATATCTTAAATCGCTTGCCATTTCTAAACCGTAACTCCGATTCCGGCGTTCTTTATATCATTTTCAAGCGATTTCATCCCCTCTTTCTAGTGGCACACTTGGTTTTCCAAGTTGAGGCCAGGTTCATGCATTTCCTGTCATATCTTGCATTTTGCATCCCGCATCGCATCCCGCATAGCATACCATCATCGCATCTTATTGTTTGAGTTTGCACGTGGTTGATTGTATCCTTGTTGCTTATTTGTCTTGTTTGGGTAGAGCCGGGAGACGAGTTTGATAACGAGGAGCCCGTTGAGTGTGCTTTTGAGGATCCAGTCAACTCTGACAGCGTTGCAGGCAAGATGATCATACCCTCGAAATCACTACTATCTTTGCTATGCTAGTTTGCTCGCTCTTGCTATGCCAATGCTACGATGCCTACCTTTTGCTTGTCAGCCTCCCAATTGCCATGTTGAACCTCTAACCCACCATGTCCTAGCAAACCATTGATTGGCTATGTTACCACTTTGCTCAGCCCCTCTTATAGTGTTGCTAGTTGCAGGTGAAGATTGGAGTCGTTCCTTGTTGGAACATTTATTTACTTGTTGGGATATCATTATATTGCTATGTTATCTTAATGCATCTATATACCTGGTAAAGGGTGGAAGGCTCGGCCTCTCGCCTAGTGTTTTGTTCCACTCTTGCCGCCCTAGTTTCCGTCATATCGGTGTTATGTTCCCGGATTTTGCGTCCCTCACGCGGTTGGGCTATAATGGGAACCCCTTGATAGTTCGCCTTGATTAAAGCTTTTCCAGCAATGCCCAACATTGGTTTTACCATTTGCCACCTAGCCTCTTTTTTCCCTTGGTTTTCCGGAGCCCGAGGGTCATCTTTATTTTAGCCCCCCACGGGCCAGTGCTCCTCTGAGTATTGGTCCGAACTAGAGTCCCGTGCAGCGCCCCCTCGGGGAAACTCAAGGTTTGGTTTTAGTTGTATGGAGAGCTCATCTGAGTGTGCCCTGAGAACGAGATATCTGCAGCTCCTATCGGGATTTGTCGGCACATTCGGGCGGTGTTGCTGGTTTAGTTTTGACCTATCGAAATGTCTTGTTGTACCGGGATACCGAGTCTGATCGGTGTGTCTTGGGTGGAGGTCTATTCCTTCATTGACCGTGAGAGCTTGTCATGGGCTAAGTTGGGACTCCCCTGCAGGGATTGAACTTTCGAAAGCCGTGCCCGCGGTTATGGGCAGATGGGAATTTGTTAATGTCCGGTTGTAGATAACTTGAACTAAACTTAATTAAAATGAATCAACCGTGTGTGTTACCGTGATGGCCCCTTTCCGGCGGAGTCCGGGAAGTGGACACGGTGTTGGAGTTATGCTTGCGCAGGTTGTTCCTCTAGATTCTCGCTCGCGCTTTGCCTCCTCTTCTCGCTCTCTTTTGCGTATAAGTTAGCCACCATATATGCTAGTCGCTTGCTGCAGCTCCACATATATTTGCCTTACCCCTTCCTATAAGCTTAAATAGTCTTGATCGCGAGGGTGTGAGATTGTTGAGTCCCTGTGGCTCACAGATACTATAACTCCAGATGCAGGTCCAGGTGATTCCGCTCCAGGTGACGAGTACGAGCTCAAGTGGGAGTTCGACGAGGACTCTCGGCATTACTACGTGTCTTTTCCTGATGATCAGTAGTGGTGCCTAGTTGGGGTTCGATTCAGGGCCATGTCGCATGTTGGGTTCTTTTCTATTTTGGCGCCGTAGTCGGGCCATGAGTGTTTGAATGATGGATGTTATTTATGTACTTTGATGTGACGTGGCGAGTGTAAGCCAACTATGTATCTCCCCTTTTATTATATATTACATGGGATGTTGTAATGATTGCCTAACTTGCGACATTGCTTTCAATGTGGTTATGTCTCTAAGTCGTGCCTCGACACGTGGGAGCTATAGCCGCATCGAGGGCGTTATAGGATAGCCCCTAATTTATCCCACCTGCTATTTATACACAGATGAAACCCTAAATTCTAGCCCTCTTGTCCCATCGCGCCGCCACCTACCTTTCTTCCTCGGGATCCCCTCATTCCCCGATCCAATCCCACCAACCAGACTCCACCCGAGGCCTCCCCTCGATCCAACTCGTCTTCGCTCTCCTCGTCGACCAGGGAGACGAGCTCCTCCCGAGACCAGCAGATGAGCCCTCATCGCGACCCTCTCCTCCTGTTCCTTTTTCCCTCCAGCTCCCTCTCCCTAATCTCCTCATCCCTATGTACCTCAACAGGAGCTCCAGCGCCATGGCTGATCTTCTCGCCGAGCTCCATCAAGTCCGTCGCCGCTGCCGTCTTCCCGGCGAACCACGTTGAGCCGCGCGCCCCTGCCTCCTTCCCCATGCTCGGATCCGGTCTCCAACGCTGCGGATCCGCCTCTCCAGCGATCCTGCGCACTGGGCCTCGCCGGAGACGCGCTAGGTCGCCGCTGTCATCCTGCTCCAAGGCGAAGCGCGGTCCGCTCGTTCCTCTGCTTCCTCTTCCAGCATGACCACGAGACCTGTCCCCACCTCCTGCCGCGTCAAGCCTGCTTCCTCTCCAGCGCAGCGCCCGCCGCGGCAAGTCCCACACCGCCGTTGCGCCCCTGTACTGAACCTGTTGCTGCCCTGCATCAGCCCGTCGTCCCGCTCCTGGACCTCCCCGCGCCCAGTTCATCATCCCCGCGGCCGTCGTCGCTGGATTCGGTGGGCACAGGCCGGAGATAGCCCCTGCTCGCATCGCTAGCATCTGCCTCCTCTGCTCCAGGTCGAGCGAGCGAGGGAACCGCGAGCGTTGACCTCCACCCTGCGCAAGCCGGCCCAGCCGCTCCCTTGCGTGAGTCGGCCCAGTCGCTCCCTTGTGCCGCGCCAAGGCCCAGCCGGCCCATCTTTTCCTCTGGGCCCAAAGTGAGCAGCCCCCTTGTGCACTGTTGGGCTAGTCTTGTTTCAGCATGTTTCTGTTTTTTAAAGTTATGCGAATTTGTCTAATTTCCCAGGTTTTGCAGTTTTACAGAAAACCCCTTGCACAACATGCATATAATAACTCACAAACGATGCATCATTTTAAAACAAACTTTATATGAAAGTTGCTTAGAATTTTGTCTAGTTTAATAATTTTCAACTTTCATGCATGTTTGAAATGTTTAAAATGTTGTTTGTTTAAATTTTGCCTATTACAATGCTATAATGATTTATTCCATAACTAAATAACCGTAACTCGGATTTTAACAAACTTTATATGTAAATGGGGTAGAATTTTGCCTAGTTTAACATGGTGGCCTTACTTTGCATATTTAACAACTCTAAAATATGGTTTAGGGCAGAAAAGTACCAAACCTTAAATTATGTATATGAGGATTTTCGGGTATTGTTGTTCGTTGTTTTCGGCCTCATTTAAACTTGACTAGATAGGTAGTTTTCATTTGCTTCACCCTCTTGCCTTGCTTAACAACATTTAATATTGTTGGGTACATAAACAAGATCGAACTAAATAACTTGAACGTGGTGTTTCGTCAATATGCAACGGAGTTGCATATTGAGCTCCACTTAATTTGTAGTGTTGTTTGTTGCACTTTGTCATGTCATGCTTCATTAAACCGGACATGCATCATACTTGATTGTGCATCATGCCGTGATTATGTGATGGTTGTTTACCATGATTGTTTGCTTCTTTCCGGTGTTGCTTCTTCGGGTTGGTTCCGATAACGTCGTGTTTGTGAGGACCCATTCGTCTACGTCCGTTTGTCTTCTTCAGGGACTCATTCTTCTTCCTTGTAGGATTTCAGGCAAGATGACCATACCCTCGAAATCACTTCTATCTTTGCTTGCTAGTTGCTCGCTCTTTTGCTATGTCCATGCTGCGATACCTACCACTTGCTTTTCATGCCTCCCATACTGTTAAGCCAAGCCTCTAACCCACCTTGTCCTAGCAAACTGTTGTTTGGCTATGCTACCGCTTTGCTCAGCCCTTCTTATAGCATTGTTAGTTGCAGGTGAAGATTGGAGCGTGTTCCATGTTGGAACATGGATATTTTGTTGGGATATCACAATATCTCTTATTTAATTAATGCATCTATATACTTGGTAAAGGGTGGAAGGCTCGGCCTTATGCTTGGTGTTTTGTTCCACTCTTGCCTCCCTAGTTTCTGTCATATCGGTGTTATGTTTTCCCGGATTTTGCGTTCCTTACATGGTTGGGTTATAATGAGAACCCCTTGACAGTTCGCTTTGAATAAAACTCCTCCACCAAGGCCCAACCTTGGTTTTACCATTCGCCACCTAGCCTTTTTCCCTTGGGTTAGGCCATCCCAAGGGTCATCTTTATTTTTACCCCCCCCCCCGGGCCAGTGCTTGTCTAAGTGTTGGTCCGAACTGAGTAGACTGCGGGGCCACCTCGGGGAAACTTGAGGGCTAGTTTTACTCGTAGGATGTCTCAGTCGGTGTTGCCCTGAGAACGAGATATGTGCAGCTCCTTTCAGGATGTCGACGCATCGGGCGGTCTTGCTGGACTTGTTTTACCATTGTCCAGGATGTCTTGTAACCGGGATGCCGAGTCTGATCGGAATGTCTTGGGAGAAGGAATATCCTTCGTCGACCGTGAGAGCTTGTGATGGGCTAAGTTGGGACACCCCTGCAGGGTTTTGAACTTTCGAAAGCCGTGCCCGCGGTTATGGGAAGATGGGAATTTGTTAATGTCCGGTTGTAGAAAACCTGAAGTTGATCTTAATTAAAATACATCAACCGCGTGTATTACCATGACGGTCTCTTCTCGGCGGGGTTCGGGAAGTGAACACGGTGTTGGAGTTATGTTTGGCGTAGGTTGTTCTAAGATCACTTCTTGATCATAGTTTCTCGACCGTGCTTTTGCCTTCTCTTCTCGCTCTCATTTGCGTATGTTAGCCACCAAATATGCTAGTCGCTTGCTGCAGCTCCACCTCATACCTTTTACCCTACCTATAAGCTTAAATAGTCTTGATCGCGAGGGTGTGAGATTGCTGAGTCCCCGTGACTCACAGATACTTCCAAAACCAGTTTGCAGGTGTCGTTGAACCGTGCAGATGATGCAACCGAGCTCAAGGAGGAGCTTGTTGAAGATCATGTTCTTTATGTTGTTCCGTTTTCCAGTTGATCAGTAGTGGAGCCCGGTTGGGACGATCGGGGATCTGTGTAGAATTTGGGGTAGTCTTCCTTTTTTTTGGTTCCGTAGTCGGACCTTGATTGTATCTGGTTGATGTAATGCTTTATTCTTGTATTGTGTGAAGTGGCGATTGTAAGCCAACTATGTATCTCTTTTCCCTTATGTATTACATGGGTTGTGTGAAGATTACCTCACTTGCAACATTGCTTCCAATGCGGTTATGCCTCTAAGTCGTGCTTCGACACGTGGGAGATATAGCCGCATCGAGGGCGTTACAAGTGGAACTTATTTTGCAGGGTCAGACACTATCCTCGTATTCAAATTCTTCGGTGATGTATTCGGAGAAGGAACCCGCCTTGTAATGTCGAAGACAATACTGCGCGCCGGACTCATCGTCATTGAAGCCTGGTTCAGGGGCTACTGAGGGAGTCCTGGATTAGGGGGTCTCCGGACAGCCGGACTATCTACATTGGCCGGACTGTTAGACTATGAAGATACAAGATTGAAGACTTCGTCTCGTGTCCGGGTGAGACTCTACTTGGCATGAAAGGCAAGCTAGGCAATACGGATATGGATATCTCCTCCTTTGTAACCGACCTTGTGTAACCCTAACCCTCTCCGGTGTCTATATAAACCGAAGGGTTTTAGTTCATAGGACAACAATCACAACATACAATCATACCATAGGCTAGCTTCTAGGGTTTAGCCTCTCTGATCTCGTGGTAGATGTACTCTTGTACTATCCATATCATCAATATTAATCAAGCAGGACGTAGGGTTTTACCTCCATCAAGTGGGCCCGAACCTGGGTAAAACATCGTGTCCCCTGCCTCCTGTTACCATCCGGCCTAGACGCACAGTTCGGGATCCCCTACCCGAGATCCGCTGGTTTTGACACTGACACTCGTCTTCACCAGCTCCACTCTTGGTTATCTCGTACCTCTAATTATCCAAGCTTATATTGTGTTGCATCTCTTGCTTGCTTGTGTACTTGTTGTTGTTGCATCATATAGGTTGCTCACCTAGTTGCACATCTAGAAAACCTACTTTGATGCAAAGTTTAAATTGGTAAAGAAAAGCTAAAAATTGTTAGTTGCCTATTCACCTCCCTTCTCTAGTCAACTATATCGATCCTTTCAATAACGGTTGGATTTTTTCCTTTCTATAAAAGGGGGTCTTCTTCCCTCCTGGACCTTATCCTTTTGAGCTCATGTTCTTTCCCCATTGTTGATCTTCTTCGAGCTTGCTATCTCTCAATCCCTCCATAGATTCTTGTTACTTTTTTGGGGGGAAAGAGAGAGGAGATCCAGATGTGATCTATGTGAGGGGTACCCCTTGGATCTAGATCTTGGAGTTCTTGGTGTTCTCCTTCTTGTTCTTCCTCTCATTTTCTTCCATAGCTTTCGTTGCTTTGGTAGGATTTGAGAGTGAGGGACTTGGGCACTCCGTGTGCCCTTGGCATTGCATTTGGTGCATAGGTTTGAGTTCTCCATGGTGATACGTGGAAGTGATTGAGAAGCTTTTTACTCTTGGGTGCTTGGTACCCTAGAGCTTGTTTCTCTTGGGTGCTTGGTCGCCCTAGACAGTTGGTGGTGCTTCGGAGCTTAATCATTATGGTGTAAAGCACCGAG
Organism: Triticum aestivum; assembly: GCF_018294505.1. Classification (NCBI taxonomy): domain Eukaryota; kingdom Viridiplantae; phylum Streptophyta; class Magnoliopsida; order Poales; family Poaceae; genus Triticum; species Triticum aestivum. The sequence goes on from NC_057794.1 coordinate 470,834,393, forward strand.
CAAGCATCGGGGTCTCCAATTAGGTTGTAGAGATCACCACGAGCAATTTGTATGGGTTCTTGTAACCGCCCCAAAGGGTTGCCAAAGTGTACGAGTTCAGTGACTACCCCCAAGGGTTGCCAATAATACGGGTTCGGTGACCGCCCTCAAGGGTCCCTTAGTGGAATCACGGCATCTCGAATTGTGCGAGGGCGTGAGGAGATTACGGTGGCCCTAGTGGCTTCTTGGAAAGTATTGTGCCTCCACACCACTCCAAACGGAGATTAACATCTGCAAGGGTGTGCACATCGGGATACATCATCATCTCTGCGTGCCTTGGTTATCTCTTATCCGAGCCCTTTACTTATCCACTTTACTTTGTGATAGCCCCTTATTGTTTCTTGTTATATATTTTGCTATCACTTAATTGTTTATCTTGCTTAGCATAAGTTGTTGGTGCACATAGGTGAGCCTAGTTGTTTTAGATTTTGTGTTTGACAAATTAAACACTAGTTTTATTCTGCATTTGTTCAAGCCTAAACCGTAATCATTTTAAAGCATCTATTCACCCCCCCCCCCCCTGCAGGCGACATCCACGATCTTTAAAGCTCACTGTCCGCGGATGCGGCCGGGCACGCCCGCGAGTGATTGAGGGGTCGGATTTGTTGTCCGCGCGCCGTCGACACGGTCTGGAGGTTGAAGACAAAGGGCATCTCAAGGATTTTGTAATTTTTTTTTTGAGGTGCTTTGTACTGTTCGATGTTTCTTTTAATGCCGGGGTCCTTTGTAAAAAAAGATTTGTTGTTCGTGACTGCAGATACTCTAAAAGCTCTAAAGGTTCAAAATAGACCGGACTCGGAGAGTTTGTTGTGCTGATTTTCGAGTATACAGGTTCAAGTTTCGATTTAGTTTTTGCCTATAAGTTCAAGGCATGTCATCAAAATGGAAACACACATAACGAGCCAAATCAGTGTAATCTGTGTACCCGCGCCTAGAGTTGCTATTTTCTAGTCTAATTTGTTCGACGCTAAAAGTTGACATGCCAAATTTTGGCAACCGACAATTTTTGCCTATAGAATAGTTGCTTGCCAATTTTTGTTGCTAATCTCATAAAAAATTGTTGAATGTTGGTAACTTTTAATTTTGCTAAATATTGACTTGCCAAATATCAGCAATGCCAAATATTGATAGCAAACCAACCAGCCTTCCTGTAGACCCAAAAAAATCGAGTATAGCCCGTGTCGGTATGGTTGGAGGGCTCAACGTACCGGCTGACCCAACCGATATGTTTGATGAATCGGATCTGAGTAGCCCGGCTTCCGTTTCTTTCCGGATTAGGAGTCGTGGCGTCCCTAGACCCCTTATATATGCGGTAAACCTAGACCCATCGATGGATCGAAACAAACCAAGCCTTGCGTGTTTCTTCTCCAGGCTAAGAGACACCTGCGCCGCCGTTGCCGCAACAGCTATGGATCAACGGCCGATCTTCGATTTCGACCTGAACGAGATGCCGCCTCCGGACGATGGCTCCACCTTCACGGTCGATGCCCAGGCGGCCCGTGAACCCTCGCCGTCGCTTCTGCACGACGGCGTCACGGAGGATGCCTTGATGGCGCGTGAACCCTCGCCGCCGCCTTGGGGCGACGCCTCAGCGGCGCGTGAGCCCTCGCCGCCGCCTCCGCCGCAAGACGACGGCATGGGCGATGATGCCACGCCGGAGATGTTGGACCTGGACGGCTCGGTTTCTCTCGTGTGCGATGACGACGATGAGGAGGAGGAGGAGGGTGAGATCGGATCGGAGCCGCCGTCGCCCTGTGAGTCCGACGCCGCGCGCTCGGCCTCACCAACACGCTCGCCCTCGCCGGCGAAGAGGGAGAGAAGCTGCTCTCCCGCGTATCCTGCCGAGGTGTCCGTCGCTGGACGCACCGCGGACAGGCCGACGGCGCGCCTATCGTCTTGCGTGGTCGTGAATGGCGCCGTCCGTTTCTCTCCGGGCGTGGAAACGAACCCGCCGCCTCCGACTCTTCCGTCGCCGTCGCCGTCAGGGTCATCGCCATCGCGCGCTCACGCCAAGGCGACAAGCGACACGTCGTCGTCAGACCTGTCACGGCGCCTGAAGCGGCCCTTCGTGCGCCGTGACGAGGCTGCCTCCAACCATCCCGGCAACTACGACGCCCCCTCGCACGGAGGGAGGCGCCGCACTCCGCCCGCTTACCCGGCGCGTCGCGACGAGGGGAGCCGGAGAAGCTATGGGCCGGCAATGCGCGATCGACAAGCTCCTCGAAGGTATGAGCCGTACAATGATCAAGATCAGAAGGCAGTGCGCCATCAGCAAGTGCCTCGAAGGTACGAGCCGTACGACGATTATGATCAGCAGGCAATGCGCGACCAGCAAGCGCCTCGAAGATACGAGCCGTACAATGATCATGATCAGAAGGCAATGCGCGATCAGCAAGCGCCTCGAAGGTACAAACCGTACAATGAACAAGATCAGAGGCGACAGGGCTACCATGGCGACGAAAGGCAGCAGGATTACCGAGCTCAACGTGGCTACGGGACGCCAAATTTTCCGACGCAACAGGGTAATTCTTATCCTTCAAAGCAGTTCGGCGGGCGGCGCCGCAGGGAGGATGGCTCGTACGGCGGCCGGCGTGTTCCGGCGGAAGAAGTTCAGAACGGCGGGTATCGTCAGTACAGGGAGCGTATTCCGGCGGAAGAAGTTCAGAACGGCGGGTATCGTCAGTACACGGAGCCGCCTCGTGTACACTTTCGTCCTCCTACAGCTCAGCCTTACTATCAGCAGAGGGAGCCGCCTCGTGTGCAGCTTCCTTCTCCTCCAGCCGTCGAGGATGCACTTGCTCGCCGCCCGGAATTCGACCGGGGCTTTGGACCTATGCAGAAGAAGCAGAAGAGGGACGAGTCGGAGCGACACGACATGTCATCCTCCACCCAAGACGACCTCCTTCCGCTGAAGAAGCAGTGGACCAAGAAGCGCCAAGCCCAGGACATGGACTCGACGCTGAATAACTGGATCCCAAAGGCCCGGCGAACCCGGGAGAACTGGTGCGAGTACCACCACAGCGGCCACCACGGCGCGGCCCAGTGCCGTCGACTGAAGCAGCTGAAGCAAATCATCCAGAGGGAGCTGGCGGACGCGAGCAAGGAAGACGACCCACCCAAGGGGCTGCTCCAGGAGATTATACAGATTGAGGGGGAACCATACAGGGCGATCGCCGACGGCTCGAATTCCGACTCCAGGTAGGGGGCTCGGCACCCACGTATCCGTGATCCGGAGTAAGCCTCCGGCGCGACGGCGTGGACAGCCCCCGACACTTGGATCGTCATCACCAGAGCTCATAAATTTTGCGTTTAAGTATGTTTATTCAGGTGCCTACGCGCACAAACCATGTGTGATCTGCTATACAACTTTAAGCCAGGTGAAATTACCTATATGTTTTTCCACTCGTGCATTATTTCCCTTAGTGGTTATATACACCAATAGCACTACAAGTCTCCGGGCCTCGACGGACATGTGCGAAGCTTCTATCAGGCTGCTGAGACACGGCTTTTCGCCCCCATCTCCTTGCAGAATGGCGATGTCAACATTCTCTGCTACGAGCCTTGCTAGCCGGCTGCAACGCCAGATCAATGGCCTCGTCGACGCCGACCGGTCCGGTTTCATCACCGGATGCAGCATTTCCGAGAACTTCGTCTATGCCTCTAAGATGATGCAATGCTGCCACAAGCGTGTCATCCCAACTCTGGTGATGAAGTTGCACTTCGCCAAGCCTTCGATTCAATGAAGGACATTGGTGCAGATTGGGGAAAATTATGGAGATGCATGGCTTGTCCTACCGGTGGTGCGGCTGGATGGATCTCATTGTGGTCCACACCTTCTTAACGGTGTTCTAGGGAAGTGGTTTGCCGTTCGGAGAGGCCTTTGGAGGCGATCCCCTCTCCATGTACCTCTTCCTTCTCATGGTGGACGTACTGCAACATCTGACAGACGACGACCTCCTCCCCCACCCCCTCTTCGACGGGACACCACCAGTGGTCTTGCAGTACGCGGATGACATGCTTGTCATCATGCGTGCCAACCCAAATAGTTGCCGACCACATCGTTTACATGCATGTCAACCCACTCGTGCTAGACACGGTGTGATACGGGCGAACCATGGGGATGGCCCGTTCTTCACCAATAGGATGTGGATTTGAGAAACAACACAAACAACACACAAAAAAAGATGATGGGAGGAATCACACAAGGTACAATAAAAGATATACATAGGATCCAACTCACATACAAGAGAGATGAAACAAGATAGTGTTCTTTCTCAGGTCCTAGGATAAGTTGGGCTTGATATTCCTAGAGCTCCCTCAGGAGGTCTTGTTTTCCATGAGGAGTCATCTTCAATGGAGGAATCCCACTAGAGGAGGTAGATGAGCAAAGTTCTCTTGTCTCTAATCTTTGTTAGCCCTAGATCTTGGAGGGGGGAAGGGTATATATATGTCCTTCCACAAAGGGGGAAGTGGGAAAGGAAAGATACATGGATTGGACCAAATTTAGTGCACACAGGCACGGGTCAGACATTTTGACATGTCGGATATTCTGGCCATAAGTTAGAAGATGCTTCAAGGTTAATTGACCCAACCGATATATTCTGTGATGAGAATCCCTGCTTAGAGCATATCCGACAATTCCCCAACAAACCCCCGCCAATAAGTGGTTATTAGGACTCTCCCCATAATTTAGGGGGGGAGGGGGGGGATGGTCGGTTGTTTTTGCACCTCCCCAATAACTCATCCCAGTACAACCTCATCTATGGGCCTCATTTGGCAATAAGTTATATCTCCCTCAATACCACAACAGAGAACCAACGATGGTGCTTGGCAGTGGTGGCGAGAATGTGATGATGATGGTGGTGAAGCCTGTTGTATAGCGATGACCATGGCAGTGGTTTCTGGTGTCAGCTCCATGGTATTGGGGAGGAGGCAAATGCCCCTCTATAAAGGGGAAGTTCGGGTGTTTTTCTGTGATCACTCAAAAAATATTGAGGAAAGGGGAGCTACCGAAAGGTGAATACTATTCCACGTGTATCGCTTGGAATATAAAACCACATCCGCAAGAGGGGTGTGGTGATCATCCGACACAAGTTGCATCCATTTTTTTCGCTTCATTCATTATGTGTACTTGTTTCTTTGGTTTCTTGCGTTCTCATCAGGTTTTCCCTTTCTTTCTTCTTAATTTTTTGGTTTCTTGTACCTTTTACCTTTTCTCCCCCTTTTCATTTCTTTTGTTTTACCTTTTTCATTTTCCATGTTTTCTATTTTAATTGTTCATTCTCTTTTTAAACATTTGCATGCCTCAACTTTCTTATAAATACATGAAGGTTTTTAAATACGTGTGGAACTCGTAGGAATATGCGACGACCATTTTTGAAGTACACGGTGGATAATTTTAATTAAGATTTTAAAGTTTGAGAAATACGCATTACATTTTGGGAAAAGCTTACCTTCTGCCGGCCGATCTTGATCCCACGTCCGTCGGCTCCGTGTCCGTCGGATCGCCTTTTGATCCAACGGCTGATAGCACCCGTACCCACGCGCATGGGTCTGCAGCTGAGCTGCTGTTTTAGAAACGCTTTCTGCAACAGAGCGCTTGTTGCGGGCCTCTGTGGTGGTTAGATCCAGCAGCGGGGAGGCGGAGCACCATGCGGTTGGGACGGAGGCGGCGGCTGGGTGGTCGACGGCGGCTAGGCAACCGCGGCAGACCAGCCGCGATGGCGATGACGACGGGATCTGAGGTCGCAGACGGCTGCACAAGCAGCAGGTGTGTATCCTTTTTGCAACAAAGACCTTGTTTCAGAAAAAAAATTATTCGGTGGTGAAGTGTTTTTTCAACAATAGGGTCTATTTTTAGAAAGTTTCTGCAACACAGGTCTCGTTTCAAAAAAAATCAAAGATTTTTTTTTCTACAACAAGGTTCCTGCTTCAGAAACATAGGCCCGGTTACAGAAAGCGTTGAAGAAGCACACGATCTTAGAGCGTACAAGGCCAAGAATTGCAACACGACGCGTGTTTCAGAAACATAGCTCCAGTTGCAGAAATCGCAAAGGAGTTTTCGGCATGGGAGCTCGTCACCGCCATGCCAGAGTAGAGGTCGCGCCTGTGCTCAAAGCAGGGCCCCTCGGTGAGCTCAATTTGTGTCAGGTCCAACCATCTGACACACGATATGATGCGCTGGAGTAGCTCCCGCACCGCCCGCGGCGGGCAGATTTTGCCGTCGGTTGGCCGCGGCGCCGCGCGGGGCGCAGCTCTGTCGGAGCCAGCGGCAGGAGTGTTGTTTCTGCAACAGAGCATCTGTTGCGAGAATAACGAGTGGGCATGCGGAACGCGGACACTAGATCAGACGGCTATCAGCTCGGGTATCAACGGCCATTGCGGCGACGGATAAAATCTTAACATCGACCGGCAGATGCATAGCGTCGCCCTTACATTTTTTGGAAATATGGGTGAAATTTTTTAATACATTGAACATTTTATTAACTATGTGTTGTACGTTTTTGGAAGTAATGCTCTACACACTTTATTAATTATACTTTGAATTTTTTTAAGTTTCTTGAAATTTTTATAAAATAGGCATGAAACAATTTTCAAAATCCGTGAACATATTATTTAGGGCGACGCTACGCATCCGCCGGCGGAAATTGAAAAAGATCTGCCGCATCACTGACCATTGGATAGAGACATAATGACCGTCCGATCTATCAATGTAAGCAATCATATTTTGCAACAAGAGTGATGTTTCCGCAACAGTCTGCTTGTTGCGATCACCCGAGTATGTTTTTTTTTTGCAATAAAGATCTTGTTGCAGAAATTTTAAATATCAACCGTGCCTATATTTTTTAATTTTGTAGATCTTTTTTGCAACAAGGATAATGTTGCAGAGTTCTTTTTTGCAACAAAGATTATGTTGCGGAAATTTTGTGTCCGCATTGTGGTTGGCTCTCGAGGCCGTGTTACCGCTGCAACATTCCCCATGTTTCAGGAACATGAAGGATGTTGCAGAATCTTAGTACATACGGTGGGTGGGACTAATCCGCACGTAGTTGGCTTCCGAGGGCGGCGGACGCGAGGTGTAGAATCTGTTAGTACATGTGGTCTGTCGGATCAAAAGTGATCCAACGGCTCCACAAACGGTGGACGCGAGAGCGCGATCCGTCGGCAGAAAGGTAACGTTTCCCTATTATTAAATATGTGAAAATTTATATTTTTTGATTTTTTAAATTAGTGAATATTTGTTTATAAAGTTGAATGTTTTTATAATTATTGACTAGTTTAAATTACAAGTTTTTTTAAAAAAAATGAGTAAGAAAATTTAAACTTTTTGAACATTGTTATGTATGCAGATATTTTATAAATGTTTTTTTAAGTTCATGATTTTTAATAAAATTTTATACGCACATATGTTTATTTATTTTTTATATTTTCCCAGAGTGCTCTTCGTTAAGCATAATATTCCCCCGAAATTAGGGAAAACGAGGCCGAATTTTGCCTAAAACCCGGTAAAACTGCGGAAACATGAAATCAATCGCCCGAAACGGTGAATGGGCCAGCCCACGTGGCGATGGCGGTGGTCGTTTATTCCACGCAGCAGGCCCGTCGTTGCTCCCGGAGGTCTCTTGCTCGGATTAGGAGTCGTGGTGTATCTAAAACGTGTCCAGTTAAAGAAAAGGAAGGATTTCTCAAAAAAAAAAGTTAAAAAAGGAAAGGAACAGAGAGAGAGAGTCGTATTCGTAAAGCCTAAACCTATCGATGGAATCGTAAACGTTGATATTCCGTGTTTCCCGAGGCTAATAAATACCTGCGCCGCCGCTGCCACGACAGATCGAGAGGAAGCAAGATCAAGATGGATCCACAAGCGATCTTCGATTTCGACCTAAACCAGGCGCCTCCTTCGGATGATGGCCGCCTCACGGTCGACGCCCGGACGGCTCGGGAACCCTCGCCGTCGCCTCTGGACGATGCCTCGACGGCGCCTCGGCAAGATCCCTTGGCGGCGCGTAAACCCTCGCCGCCGCCTCCCTGTGTTGACGGTGCCTTGACCGGGCGTGAACCCTTACCGCCTCCTGACGGCGTGGGTGATGGCTCGACCTCGGCGCCGGAGATGTTGGACCTGGACGTCTCGCTTTCTCTCTCGGACGATGACGAGGACGAGGCGGTGGAGGGTGAGATCGAATCGCGGCCTCCGTCGTCCTATGATTTGGATGCGCCGCGTTCGCCCGCGCCCACACACTCGCCGGAGAAGATGGCGAGAAGCTGCTCTCCTGAGTACCACGCCGAGGTGGCCGTCGCTCCACCCACCGCGCAGGACATGGGGACGGCGCGCCCATCGTCTTGCATGGACGTCGACGGCACGGCGCCGCCTTCTCGCCGCTACGATGGGCGATCGGCGCGGCCGAGCTGCGAGGCGATGCCAACGCGTCGGCCTTTTCCGGCGCGGTCGTCGTCGGGGTCATCGCCATCGCGCGCCCACGCCAAGGGGACAAGCGACACGTCGTCTTCGCACCTGTCACGGCGCCTCGTTCGCCGTGACGAGGTCACCTCCAGCCATCCAGGCAACTACGGCGACGACATGCCGCCCTCTCAAGGAGGGATGCGCCGCACTCTACCGCGACATGGGCCAGCAATGCGCGGCCAAGAGGCGCCTCGAAGGTACAAGCCATACTTTGAACACGATCAAAGGGGGCATCGTGGCGACGAAGAGCCGCATGGCTATCGAGGCCAAGGGCATCGTGGCTACGAAACGCAAAACTTTTCAGCGCAGCAGGGTTATTCTACTTCATCCAAGCGGTTCGCGGGACAACGAGCCAGGGAGGAAGACCCGTACGGCGGCCGGCAGATTCCGGCGCAGGAAGTTCAGAGCGGCGGGTATCGTCAGTACCGGGAGCCGCCTGGTGCACGCTTTCCTGCACCCAAGCGGCCTTACCATCAGTACGCGCGTGATGCCGGTGAAGTCGACGGGAACAAGCAAGCAGAGCGTGAGCACCGGCGGTACCAGCACCGGCGCCATGGCAAGCAGGAGAAGAAGCCGCAAGCACAGGCAAGAGGACCGGTTGGACGTCGGCGCCAGTATTATCAAGACGGGTACACCAACAGCTAGCCAATCGCCGTCGCGACTCCATTGATCTTATGTTTGGTTTTGGTCGAAGTCTGTTTACCTGTCGCCATGCAAATCTTGGGAGAACTCGGTTTATCAAGGAATCTGTTTGCGACATAGAGGTTTTGTGTAGCCTTGTTGTTAACGATCGTCGTCACCGGGAAGAGAGGACTAGTGCGTCTCCTGCCCTGCCACACCAGCCCATATGTCGCAAAACTTTGTGATCATGGGTCCATCCGAGCCCGGCTCTGCCAGGGCATGAGGCCTTTTCTGGATCACGAATGCATGGCGGCCCACGCTCACGGCTATGCTTCAGACGAAAATCACCATCAACTTCAAAAAAAAAAACAGAGAGAAATTGTATGGGCGACGTGCACTCCGATGTGTGGCGCGGTGTAGCTCTCCCCATTTCAAAATGTTCACTAAGCATCAGCTCCTCTCATCGTTCATCCTCACTATGCTCATGTGCTTGCGCTCTGCGTGGTCTCTCTCAGTCCCTCACACGGTTGCTCTCCTTCCTTTCCGGCTGCCGCAGGGGCGCAGGGGATTAACGCAGCACCAATAGGCTCTACGTTCTCCTATTTGGAGGTCTCCCGCTCGGTGACCCATAGGAATCAGCGTTGCTCGTATCCCTGCGAGGTACGAATCACGACCATCCATCTTTTTGTGGTTGTTTTAGTGGATTGTAGTAGGGTAGAACATTGAATTCTATAAACTACCACTTTTATCTCAAAAAGGAAAAAATATGATGGCCTTCTTAGAATTTTTTAAAGAACTTGTTCACAGATTATGTGATCGTGGTAATGTCAATAGTTGTTCGAAACAGCATGTCGCGATCGTCGTCAGGGTCATGGCCATTGTGCGCTCACGCCAAGGGGACAAGCGACACATTGTCTTCATACCTGTCACAGCCCACCACGACATGGGCCAGCAATTTACGGCCAGGAAGCACCTCAAAGGTACAAACAATACTTTAAACACATCGAAGGGGGTGTTGTGGCAACGAAAAGCCGCAGGGGCATCGTGGCTACGAAACACAAAAGGACAAGGTGGCAGGAAAGATAACTCATACAGCTAGGGTCAACTCTAGGCCATGGAAAGAGATGCAGTAGCCTAGGGCCCATCTTAAATAAGGTCCAATATATTAAATATTTAAATAAATTATAATACAATTGATTTATAGAATAAAATATCAACATGGACAGGGGTCATATGTGAGGTGAACGTTGCATGAAAAAGAATCCTACGAAACACCCAATATCTAATCTATAATCTATGATATGCATAGCAAGGAGAGAGGAGTGTGTCTACGTACCTTTGTAGGACAAAAATGAAAGCCTATATGATGCGGTTGATGTAGTCATACTCTTCATGATCCAAACCGATCTAGTGTCGAACAAACGGTACCTCCGAGTTTAGCACACGTGCAGCTCGGTGATGTCTCCTCCTTGATCTAGCAAGCGAAGTGAGAGAAATAGATGGGATCACAACCAGCACGACGACATGATGGTGGAGAAGGGAGAGACGGGGAGGGTTGCGGCTAGGCAAAGGGGTGAGCCCCGTCCCTTGTGCCTCCACCCTTTATATAGGGGTGAGGGTGAGGGGGCGCCGGCCCTAGCCCCTCCAACGAGGGGGCCGGCCCTTCTCATGACGTCCCGAATGGGATCCGGGACTCCGAACAACATTCGGTCACCAACATTAATTATAGGGTGGCGGGTATCGTTACGTCGTGCACACTTTGCTGCAGTCCAACCTTACCATCCGTATGCACGTGATGATGGTGAAGTCGATGGGAACAGGCCAGCAGGGCGTGACCTTCGTCCATACCAGCACTTGTGCAATGGCAAGTAAGAGAAGAGGCCGCAAGCACAAGTAGGAGGACCAGTTGGACGCCAACGTCAGTATTACAAAGATGCCTACACCAACAACTAGCCAATCGGCGATGTGACTCCATTGATCTCATGGTTTGGGTCGAAGTCGTTTTCTTTGTCCCAAGGGCCCTCTGACATTAGGAGAACTACGAAAGGATCAATATGCAACACAAAGTTTTTCTGTAGCCTGATTCTTAACAAGCGTCGCGAAGTGAGGGTTAGTGCGTCTCGTGCCACACCAGCCCATGTGTCACAAAACTAGGCCTTGTGATCAATTGGGCCCATCCGAGCCAGGCCCTGCCAGGTAATAGAGGTGTATTGCACCTCCGATCACCAGATGGGATATCCTATTTGGCGCATAGGTCACGCCCTAGCGCATACCCCTCTTGCTTTCGATCATGTTTTGGACTGTCCCATTTTTTGATTTCTTCCCCACTGGTTTTGGGAAGATTCTAGATCCTTCCCTGAACCATTTTTTTAAACGGACTTTTTCTTTTCTTTGTTTCCTTTTTCTTTTTTCCTTTTCTCGAACAAATTCTCAAATTTGCGAACGTTTTTGTGATATCGTGAACAATTTTTGAAAATCATGAACCTATTTTTTAAACTCATGAACATTTTTAAAGTTCATAATTTTTTTACAAATTCGTGAATTATTTTTAAATCATGAGTTTTTGTTGAATTCATGAATATTTTACACAAATATGAAAAGATTTTTTAAAATTGTGAACATGTTTTGAAAAACACAATTTTGAATCGGTGAACATTTTTAGAATCGACGACCATTTTTTGGAAAATTGGTGGAACAAGTTTGGAATTCACAAACATTTTTGAAATGCATGAACATTTTTTCAATCAGAAAATAATCAATGAACTATTTTGTAATTCATGATTATTTTTTTGAATTTTTAGAACGTTTTTGAAAATTGCTGAACATTTTTTGAATTGCCGAACATTTTGTTCAATTTTAATAACATTTTTCAATATACAAACATTTTTTTCAAACTCATGGACATTGTGTTTCAATATGATGAACATTTTTTAATATTGGAACATTTTTTTAATCTGCAAAAGTTTTGTGATTTCTTGAACTTTTTATTTCGAAATTCTCAATTTTATAAATTTGAAACTTTTTCAGAATCCCAAATTATTTAAAGTAGAAAAATGAAAATGGAAAGGCAAAAAGGAAAATCAAAGAACGAAATCAAAAAAATAGTGCGCCCGCAGATGGCCCGACCTAAACGGGCGCGCAGGGGAGCGAGGGGTGCGTGTTGGGTTCTTTACCGGTCAGATCGACACATCTTAGAAAACCTTCGCTGCACTTCTTCAGTTCTCAGATTCTTCAATTTGCATATGGTTGATATGAAACACCATCTATACTTTCTTTCTCCATGTCTTATTTTGGTTTTGTATATTGCTTATAAATGACAAGAAATATCAAATTGGGATAACGCATTCAACTCAGTAATGTCTTTGAGAATTCAGCAAAGGCAATATCATGTTGCTGCCAAATTGTGTCGCCAGACAAGTTCAGTGATGTGAATTTCAGAGAATGAACGATGTGAGTTTCAGAGAATGAACAATGTGAGTTACAGATAATGTGATTATTCTATTGAGCCCTAAACGGCCACTATTGATTATATATTTTTATTATATTGATGTCGAGCGTACCTGGGCGCTGGTTAGTATTCCGTGGTCAACTGCAGTATGCCCGGTTCACTCTGTTTTCAGCCCATTTAGGTCCATGGTCTTTATTATTTACAGAGAATATGTCGAAATGATCATTTAAATTGGCTACACATAATTAAATAAAGTATGTCAGAAGGGCATGTAGTTCGGGAAGCCACTTCAAGAACCAAGGTACAGAGGGAGCGAAGGAATTTTGGGCTAGCATGGCTAATTGGCTCTAAATAAATAAAATTATTGGATTTGCATGGATGGTTGCGTCAATATAAATTAAGCGGGTTTGATAGTAAGATCAGATTTTGGGATTATTGCTATGAAAGAGACCCTATAATTAATGAATTAATCCTTCGGGAGTCCACCAATATTGTGTTAATAATCCATTATTTAAGACTTTCGTGAGATAACCACAACAAAGGAGAGAGTAGATTTCAACCTTGGCGCGTATGCCTGCTGCCGTCAGGTGGCACTGTCTGGATGTTGTCGTGGCGCATTGAATGTCAATTACTTCTCTCGTTGCAACAGGTGGGCATATATGCTAGTCATAAACAAATCTCAGAACTTAGTCTCTAGTGAGCAGTCACCAAACCAAAGACCATGTCAAAAGACAATACTCTAACCATTGCCAACTTTCGGACGATAGAATGGTCTTATAGTTGCAAAAGTCCATGCAAGACATACATTTCAAAAAGGAGACCCAACCGAGGTTTAGCCCACAAAATATTGGGATTGTCAGTGCTATATTTAAACTCAAGTAATCTCTTCCAATAACTAGGCCTTTGTTTCAGAAAAAAAAAACAATGGGCATGCGGAAGTCTTAAGCGTGATTTGTTTCTATTTTGGAGATTTCATTTGTCGGAGCCGTTGTGTGAATTTGGGATGCACATGGGGTGCTCACCCATGTAAGGATCGCAAAATATGAATCAATCAAAGATCTGTTGGTGATTGAAACTTTGGCATGCAGGGACGCCATGAACCTTGCTGTTGAGAAGGGTTTTACCCAAGTGGTATTAGAAACTGACTGTCAAGCGGTATGCGACCTGTGGCAGCAGAATGATCACAGATCAGTTTGAAGATAGATTATGAGGGAGATGAAAGGCTTTATCCATATTCTACAGGGCTTCAAGCTGCAGCATGTTAGCAAACAAGCAAATGTCGTGCCGCTAGGGAGGCGTGCAAGGTAGAGGCTGCTATACTTGATCTGATATTCCTCCTGTATTTTTCATTGACATGTACAATCGGATGTGAATCCGTCAATTCCTTCAATAAAATGCCTGAAGGCGGTTATTAAAAAAGATCAGGTGTGGAGCAGGTCGGAGAAAGACACAGCCCGCAACGTGACGGACCACGGCGATGCACAGGCCCGTGTTCCAACTAAGCGGGACGGTTTGCGCTCGCTACGCGTGCTGCGCTGATTGTGTCGGGGAGGTTCGCAGGCGTACGAGTACGATTACGATTAGTTGCGCTAGGAGCTAATGTTGGCGTCGGAAAAAGAAACCGAATGACCAAAAACCACCGGACTGGACGAAGTGCGGAGCTCGCCGGCGGCACGCGGCGGCCCCATGCCCTGGACCAGCGCACAAACACGAACACGCTACATGTACAACCACTTAGCAATCCGCACCTCATCATGACGGGGCACATGACTCAGCCCGGCCATTTGGGTACACGAGGTGTGAGCGCTGCCGAGCGTCGCCATCGCCAGGACGCGCGGTTCAGCTACCAAGTACTACATGCGTGTGCGCCGAGGCCATGCCATCCGCGCCTCCATGTGAGCACGACGGAGCCGATCGGGCACGCACGAGCGCCACCAACCAGTGGCCCCGGCCGGCCGGCCGGCCGGCCGGCCGGCCGGGCCGCGCGACTCCCCACCAACCCGTACGTACGTGCCGACGACCCCGCCCACGCAACGGATCGGCGGCCGTCGATCCGCCGGTCCGGCCGCTCGCGCCACGACACATGCATACACACAACGACGGACCGATCAATCTCACTCACTCGATGGTCCTCCTCGGCTCCTCGTACGCATCCGCCAGGCAGGCCGCTACAGTGCTGCCAGCCCGCCGCTAGGCTACAGGCGGGCAGGTGTGCTAGCTCGGCCGAATCATGCATGCATGCCATGCCACGGACGTAGTACCACCGGCGTCGCCATCGTGCGGAGGAGATCGATCGTCAATGCCGCGTTAATCAACCATCTCGCAAATAATCGCATCGACATTACGCCATTGTCGACCGGTCGATGGTCTGCTTACGGTTTTGATTGGGGCGCTGTCTCCGCCCCTAGCTAGTAAGATTGATTGCTTCCCTATGAAGGAATAGGCTCATAGGATCTTGGGTCACGTCGTTGTCCGAGGCCGTGACAGTGCGGATTCATTGGCGCGACGTGCAACGAGATGCGTTGCTGCATGCATTTACGTGGTGAGAGGGAGAGAAAACGGAGTGATTTGTTGTTTGCTTGTCATACTGATATTCCTCGTGCAGATGCACGTATGGGTCCGACACGGCTGCGCGGTCTACCCGCCGCCACCGCGTGATGCCGGTGCCCGATGAGGACGATCGTCTTCTCGAGTGGGTGTGTCCTGGATCACTTACTGAAGTGGAGATGAAGGTCTGATGGCTTCGGAGGATCAACGCCAAGTAGCTCCGGCTCGGCATTGTGCAATCCGAGCGGGAGGCCGCGGAGGCAGCGACAGAGGCAGCGAGGGTGGCCAAGCTCAACCGCAAGCAAGACTGCACCGTCTGGCGCTTGCAAGGCTACATCGCCATCTCCGATTCCTCCTCCTCCGACGGGTCCGACAGTTTTGACGTGGACCCACCTCCTACCGCGGACTCCTACAGCTGCGCCGGCGACCGGAAGGGCAAAGAGCCAGCGAGGAAGTAGTGACTCTTCATCGTCTCCGTCTTCAATTTCAAGTTTTTAGTAATCTAGTTTAAATTTGTCCGTTGTTTATGTGAACTTTGGCGATCTTTTGGACATCCGTCGGTGATCATTTGGTGATTGGAATGTGCATTTCTATGTTCAATTTTATGTTTGAGTGATGATCCACATTGCATGCTTAGTATGGATACGAGGCACTGGATGTAAGATAGACGAAAGTGAACGATATGATTTGAGGAGAGCCCGGATTTGCAGGTCGCGCCTGTAGATGCTTTTATGCCCGACAAGGCATGTGTGAGTCACCAGTGTCTTATCCATCGCTCTACAGAATGGAACCTAGATGGTGATGACGGGCGTCCACACGCAGATGATTCCGATCGATCTCCGGCCAACTGCCGGTGTAGCTAGCAACATGTGCCCACCCACGAAGTGTCGCATCAGCAGGCGGAGGCCCCTCGATCGAAAATCCCACTCTGCAAGACGCGAGTGGACACATCAACATCACCGTCGCCGTCCCATGCAATCACGTCTCGAGCGCTACGGCCCCGGCCCGGGACCAGCCGCATGTGTTGGAGCTAGCCCCGGGTCCGTGCCGTGCGTACGAGAGAGAGAGAGACAGAGAGACAGAGAGAGAGAGAGCGCGCACTCCGGGTTCTCCCACCGCCCGCGGCCGGCCCTCTTGTCCTTGGCTGCCGGTCCGGTTCCATCCCTCGGCGCACCGATTGATTGCCCCGGCCTCCATCGGTCGGCGCCGCGGTGGTTCACGCCATCAATTTATGCGCGCGCGCGCGGCGGCGGCATCAGCTGAAGCGTGCGGGCTAAGCGAGCGTTCTCGTGCGCCGGTCGTGCTCGTGCCCCGGCCGTTTGAAGCGATCACCGTGTCGGCGTTGATGACGCCGTTCGATCGGCTAGCTAAGCTGAGCATGGATACTGGCGTGGCTCTTCTCTGGATGTAGCTTGGACAGACTAGCTAGGTCACGTCGCGTATGGACGCGGGCAATCAACAGTTTCGTGTAACGATCGGCCAGCTGCTAAGATGTACGCACGGCTGCTAGAGTTGTTGAGATCGATCTCGTGCCAAGGACGTATGCATTGCACAACGCACGCTACAGTGCCGGCCGCGGCGTAACTCGGGATGCCACGAGCAGTTCGCGACCAGATCCATGTTTAGATTCGTTGCAGGGAGGAGCTACAGATGCAGGAGTGATGCGCACCGATCTGGAGATGTTAACAATGGCCGCTCCGGAAAGGTGGAGTACCTCCGTTCTCGAAGCATCATTCTTGGTCAGCTACATTCGTCTTTGGTGGCCGTCCTCGATCGAGGTTACGAATTGAAGACGTACGGTGGGAATGCAGAAGCAATCCCCCGTCATGGCCGTATTGATGGTCCGTATCCCGTATCACCGTCGACGGATGTGTTCGTGAAAGAGACTCGCCCTCCACCGAACGGCATGGTCGATCAGCTAAGCGACAGGCCAGGATCGTCGAAACACACGCATCATGTCCTCATCCGGTCGTTCATCTCCAACGGTGACCCGCAAACCGGACACCGCATTCGTTCGTGGATCAAGGGAATTAGTCCGTGCCTCTATAGACACTGATGTCGAAACCGGTCATTCAAAGCTTCCCGCATATGTCTGATTGCATTTCGATCGAAATATAATGAGATTAAACAAACCACACGAATTTCATTGAAACTTGAATATTTTTTACATAAAGCCGGATGGTTTTCGACATATTTGACCTAGATCTGACTCTAATCTAGTCTAAAATGACCGCTTGCGCCAGTTCCTCATCTCTAGCCAGCCAAGAGCTCTAAAAAATGAAGCTCCGCCTGCAACTCCGCCTGCAACTCCGCCGCTTGCCAGTGGCTAATTGCCGACGATAATGAGCCCGCCAAGTTTGGCTGCAGCGGGAGCGAAAGAGCGGTGACCTTCCTCGGATCCGAGCGCGGATGACCTCCCATGCTCTACTCTTCCTTGCTGTCGCCGGATGTGCCGGCTTCGTGGTTGTGGCAGAGCTGGCGACGTCATCCTCGTCCTCACTCTTGATGTAGACTTCGTCTGCCGCCTCATCGAACTTCTTAAAGGCAGCTTCTAGCGGGCGCGGTGGATTTCGTGGGCGGTGCGATAGGAGTCGACCAACGTCTCCTGCTCGGCCATGTCCACGTGTGCCACAATGGTCGTGCCAGCGGCAAGTAGCTCCTCCGCGTACTGGTGCTTGTCGAGGAGGTGGAGGTCGTCGTCCTGGTCGGCCCGCGCCTACCAGAACGTGGCCTCCCGCTTCTCCAGCACCATGTCCGTGAAATGAGCACGGGCCTTGCCCATGGTGATGCCGTCATGGATCAGCGAGGCGGGTGGCGCCGGCTCGTCGTCAGCCACATCCTCCATTGGGATGTCTGCATCGCCGACCTGCCAACCGGCAACAATTAATAGCGGCGATCTGCTTCTTCTACTTGGACAAGAGGTTGTCCCAAATGCCTTTGGAGCTCGGGGAGGCCATGGCGGGCGTGGTGCGGAGAGAAGAAAGAGGGCGGAGGAGGATGAATGCAGCTATGGTCGGGGCTGGAGTTTAAATAACCGGCGGATGGCATGGCAAGCTGCAAGGTGGTTAATGGTGGGCGGCAGACGGACGGACCAGTGGCGCTGGAGTAGGTTCCTTGGCAACTGTGCATGTTTAATGGATGGAGGCGGAACGTCAAGCCGTCGTTTGAACACGAAGTAGTCGCCTGCACCGAAAAATGGCACGGGCAACGCTCCTGGCCGGTGCGCCGCTTCAATGCTGGATAGCCAATGAGAGGCCGTGTTGCTCCGAGCCGGCATGAATGCAGCACTGGTGCTTTAGAACGGCGTTGAACGCGTCAAGCAGGAAGGGTCGCGAGCGCGGGAGATGATTTTTTGTGGCGCGGGGCAGTCAGAAGCGGGTGTGTGGCGGCAGTTCGAACTCCCACAAAACCCCCCAGCGAGAAAAAGCACATCCGGACCATCCTGCAACCGATACAAGTCGGTGTTGAATGGCAAAACATGTCTGAATCGTGAGGTCCAAACGGTTGCGGGTTGTTTGAGTGTCGACGTTGAAGATGTTTGTTTTATACTAGTTGGTATATACTTGAAGGATGTACTCATAGATTTCGGAATGCTAGTTGCACGGGAAACATTTGTGGTTTTCGAGTTGTTTCCAAGCTCACAACATCAAATGAGGAGAAAGAGGAGAACAACAGGAGAGTGCTTTTTTTTCCTTGGAGAGAAACGACACATCGAGCAGTAATATGGATGCTGACTGTGTTTGATAGTAAAGTACTCCCTCCGTTCCTAAATATTTGTTTTTCTAGACATTTCAAATGACTACTACATATGGATGTATGTAGACATATTTTAGAGTGTAGATTCATTCATTTTATTCTGTATGTAGTCACTTGTTGAAATGCCTAGAAAGACAAGTATTTAGAAACGGAGGGAGTATTAAAAAACCACAGTATTTTACACCCGTTCCTAAATATAGTCTTTTTACATATTGTAGTGCGGACTATATAAGAGCAAAATAAATGAATCTATATTTTAAAATGTGTCTATATACATCTGTATGTAGTTTTTATTAGAATCTCCAAAATGACTTATATTTAGGAACGGAGGGAGTAGTATGTAGGTAATCCGTATAAGTTACCACAGTTTTAACATATTACAGTATTCTGGGGTATTGAGAATATTTTGAGGTGTTTGGCTAGTGCCGTATATATAGATGTATTTTTTTTAGAAATTATATCGATGTAAATTGGATAGCGAGCCGTTTTCTCCTTAGCCACCCACAAAGGCCGCATGCCTCTATGGGTCCATCCCCGTCGGTTGAGCCCAGTAAGCACATGGGTGAATCAGAACCTCGAACGGGCCAACAGTTGGCCTAGACCTCAGGATCAGGGAGGACCCACCACATCGAAAACGGACGGATCACATCAGCCATCAGGAGATGCCTCTATGGGCCCATCCCCGTCGGTTGAGCCCAGTAAGCACATTTTTTCCAGCATCATTGGGAGATGTGTGCCGAGGAGGTCACTCAGGCTGTCCTCAAAATCGTGGAAGGAACGAAATCTGGCAGGTGCATTAATGAAACAATGTTGGTGCTTATTCTGAAGGTAAAAAACTCAACGCTCCTACCTTACTTTTGACCAATTAGCTTGTGCAATGTTTTATACAAAAATGCGTCAAAGGTAATATCCAATAGACTAAAGTTGGTTCTGCCGGATATCATCTTAGAAGAGCAGTCGGCCTTTGTGCCGGGAAGGTTAATCACAGACAATATAATAACGACTTATAAGTGCTTGCATTTTATGAAGAAAAATAAAGCAAAGAAAAACCAATCATGTGTTCTCAAGCTGGATATGACGAAGGCATATGACATAATAGAATGGCCTTATCTAAAGGTCGTTATGCTCAAGCTGAGTTTTACAGCCAGGTGGGTTGACATAGTTATGGGACTGGTAACGACAGTTGAATTCTCTGTCCTTTTCAATGGGAAGAAGCTTCCCTTCACGAGGAATCAGACAAGGGGACCCGATTTCTTCATACTTGATTTTGTTAGCAGCAGAGGGCCTTTTGTGCCTCTTAAAATCCAAAAATGAGTCATCCAATCTACATGGCATACAGGTAGCACCTACGGCGCCACCTGTGAACCATCTCATATTCGCTGATGACAACCTGCTGTTTTTCAAGGCAAACGGTGTGGGGGCTAACGAGGTGTACCAGGTTCTGGATACTTATTGTCAGGCAACTGGGCAACAGATCAACTACTCAAAATCATCAATCTTCTTTAGCAAAGGAGTGCCAGACTCGGTGAGGCAGGAAATTAAGGAAATACTCCATGTCCCCAACGAAACTCTAAATGAGAAGTACTTGGGAATGTTGTCTGACGTTGGGAGCTCTAAGAACGGTGCTTTTAAATACCTCAAGGACCGGTTGGGGAGTAAGGTTCAGGGATGGATAGAGAGTACGATGTCATCTGCGGGCAAGGAAGTGCTAGTAAATCAGTTGCCCAAGCAGTGCTTATTTTTCTCTATGTCATGTTTTAAGCTACCAAGAGGATTGTGTGAACATCTAAACATGCTCATTAGGAAATTCTGGTGGGGTAGCAAAGAGGGGAAGCGGAAGCCACACTGGGTCTCTTGAAAAGCTATGACGCAACCAAAAGATATGGGGGGCTCGGATTCAAAGACTTTGATCTTTTCAACCTCGCCATGCTGGCAAGGCAATCGTGGCGGTTGCTGCAGAACCCGGGCACACTATGCGCTCGTGTGCTGAAAAGCGTTTATTATCCATCCTCTGATATTCTTGATGCTGAACTAGGAGGCCGACCTAGTCAAATATGGAGAGCAATTGTGGAAGGCAGGGATATACTCAAGCAGGGGCTATTAAACGGATCGGTGATGGAGCAACGACCAACATATGGGCACACAATTGGCTTCCAAGGGATGAAATGCTTCGGCTGTTGGGTTTCGTAGTAATTTCAAAAAAATTCCTACGCACACGCAAGATCATGTGATGCATAGCAACGAGAGGGGAGAGTGTTGTCTACGTACCCACGCAGACCGACTGCGGAAGCGTTGACACAACATAGAGGAAGTAGTCGTACGTCTTCACGATCCAACCGATCAAGCACCGAAACTACGGCACCTCCGAGTTCGAGCACACGTTCAGCTCGATGACGATCCCCGGACTCCGATCCAGCAAAGTGTCGGGGAAGAGTTCCGTCAGCACGATGGCGTGGTGATGATCTTGATGTACTACAGCAGCAGGGCTTCGCCTAAACTCCGCTACAGTATTATCGAGGACTATGGTGGTTGGGGGCACCGCACACGGCTAAGGAATAGATCACGTGGATCAACTTGTGTGTTCTAGGGTGCCTCTGCCTCAGTATATAAAGGACTAGAGGGGGGAGGCTGGCCGGCCAAGGTGTGGCGCGCCAGGAGAGTCCTACTCCCTCTGGGAGTAGGATTCCCCCCCCCCCCAATCCTAGTTGGAATAGGATTCGCGGAGGGGGAAAAGAGAGAGAGGGGGCCGGCCACCTCTCCTAGTCCTAATAGGACTAGGGGAAGGGGGAGGCGCGCAGCCCATGTAGGGCTGCCTCTTCTCTTTTCCACTAAGGCCCATCATGGCCCATTTAGCTCCCGGGGGGTTCCGGTAACCTTCCCGGTACTCCGGTAAAATCCCGATTTCACCCGGAACACTTCCGATATCCAAACATAGGCTTCCAATATATCAATCTTTACGTCTCGACCATTTCGAGACTCCTCGTCATGTCCGTGATCACATCCGGGACTCCGAACAACCTTCGGTACATCAAAATGCATAAACTCATAATATAACTGTCATCGTAACCTTAAGCGTGCGGACCCTACGGGTTCGAGAACAATGTAGACATGACCGAGACACGTCTCCGGTCAATAACCAATAGCGGGACCTGGATGCCCATATTGGCTCCTACATATTCTACGAAGATCTTTATCGGTCAGACCGCATAACAACATACGTTGTTCCCTTTGTCATCGGTATGTTACTTGCCCGAGATTCGATCGTCGGTATCCAATACCTAGTTCAATCTCGTTACCGGCAAGTCTCTTTACTCGTTCTGTAATACATCATCCCGCAACTAACTCATTAGTTGCAATGCTTGCAAGGCTTATGTGATGTGCATTACCGAGAGGGCCCAGAGATACCTCTCCGACAATCGGAGTGACAAAACCTAATCTCGAAATACGCCAACCCAACATGTACCTTTGGAGACACCTGTAGTACTCCTTTATAATCACCCAGTTACGTTGTGACGTTTGGTAGTACCCAAAGTGTTCCTCCGGTAAACGGGAGTTGCATAATCTCATAGTTACAGGAACATGTATAAGTCATGAAGAAAGCAATAGCAACATACTAAACGATCGGGTGCTAAGCTAATGGAATGGGTCATGTCAATCAGATCATTCTCTTAATGATGTGATCCCGTTAATCAAATAACAACTCATTGTTCATGGTTAGGAAACATAACCATCTTTGATTAACGAGCTAGTCAAGTAGAGGCATACTAGTGACACTTTGTTTGTCTATGTATTCACACATGTATTATGTTTCCGGTTAATACAATTCTAGCATGAATAATAAACCTTTTATCATGATTATAAGGAAATAAATAATAACTTTATTATTGCCTCTAGGGCATATTTCCTTCAGTCTCCCACTTGCACTAGAGTCAATAATCTAGATTACACCGTAATGATTCTAACACCCATGGAGCCTTGGTGCTGATCATGTTTTGCTCGTGGTAGAGGCTTAGTCAACGGGTCTGCAACATTCAGATCCGTATGTATCTTGCAAATCTCTATGTCTCCCACCTGGACTAGATCCCGGATGGAATTGAAGCGTCTCTTGATGTGCTTGGTTCTCTTGTGAAATCTGGATTCCTTTGCCAAGGCAATTGCACCAGTATTGTCACAAAAGATTTTCATTGGACCCGATGCACTAGGTATGACACCTAGATCGGATATGAACTCCTTCATCCAGACTCCTTCGTTCGCTGCTTCCGAAGCAGCTATGTACTCCGCTTCACATGTAGATCCTGCTACGACGCTTTGTTTAGAACTGCACCAACTGACAGCTCCACCGTTTAATGTAAACACGTATCCGGTTTGCGATTTAGAATCGTCCGGATCAGTGTCAAAGCTTGCATCAACGTAACCATTTACGACGAGCTCTTTGTCACCTCCATATACGAGAAACATATCCTTAGTCCTTTTCAGGTATTTCAGGATGTTCTTGACCGCTGTCCAGTGATCCACTCCTGGATTACTTTGGTACCTCCCTGCTAGACTTATAGCAAGGCACACATCAGGTCTGGTACACAGCATTGCATACATGATAGATCCTATCGCTGATGCATAGGGAACATCTTTCATATTCTCTCTATCTTCTGCAGTGGTCGGGCATTGAGTCTTACTCAATTTCACACCTTGTAACACAGGCAAGAATCCTTTCTTTGCTTGATCCATTTTGAACTTCTTCAAAATTTTGTCAAGGTATGTTGTTTGTGAAAGTCCAATTAAGCGTTTTGATCTATCTCTATAGATCTTTATGCCTAATATGTAAGCAGCTTCACCGAGGTCTTTCATTGAAAAACTCTTATTCAAGTATCCCTTTATGCTATCCAGAAATTCTATATCATTTCCAATCAGTAATATGTCATCCACATATAATATCAGAAATGCTACAGAGCTCCCACTCACTTTCTTGTAAATACAGGCTTCTCCGAAAGTCTGTATAAAACCAAATGCTTTGATCACACTATCAAAGCGTTTATTCCAACTCCGAGAGGCTTGCACCAGTCCATAAATGGATCGCTGGAGCTTGCACACTTTGTTAGCTCCCTTTGGATCGACAAAACCTTCTGGTTGCATCATATACAACTCTTCTTCCAGAAATCCATTCAGGAATGCAGTTTTGACATCCATTTGCCAAATTTCATAATCATAAAATGCGGCAATTGCTAACATGATTCGGACAGACTTAAGCATCGCTACGGGTGAGAAGGTCTCATCGTAGTCAACCCCTTGAACTTGTCGAAAACCTTTTGCGACAAGTCGAGCTTTGTAGACAGTAACATTACCGTCAGCGTCAGTCTTCTTCTTGAAGATCCATTTATTCTCAATTGCTTGCCGATCATCGGGCAAGTCAACCAAAGTCCATACTTTGTTCTCATACATGGATCCCATCTCAGATTTCATGGCTTCAAGCCATTTTGCGGAATCTGGGCTCACCATCGCTTCTTCATAGTTCGTAGGTTCATCATGATCTAGTAGCATGACTTCCAGAACAGGATTACCGTACCACTCTGGTGCGGACTCACTCTGGTTGATCTACGAGGTTCAGTAGTATCTTGATCTGAAGTTTCATGATCATTATCATTAGCTTCCTCACTAACTGGTGTAGGTGTCACTGAAACAGTTTTCTGTGATGTACTACTTTCCAATAAGGGAGCAGGTACAGTTACCTCGTCAAGTTCTACTTTCCTCCCACTCACTTCTTTCGAGAGAAACTCCTTCTCTAGAAAGTTTCCGAATTTAGCAACAAAAGTCTTGCCTTCGGATCTGTGATAGAAGGTGTATCCAATAGTTTCCTTTGGATATCCTATGAAGACACATTTCTCCGATTTGGGTTCGAGCTTATCAGGTTGAAGCTTTTTCACATAAGCATCGCAGCCCCAAACTTTCAGAAACGACAACTTTGGTTTCTTGCCAAACCACAGTTCATAAGGCGTCGTCTCAACGGATTTTGATGGTGCCCTATTTAACGTGAATGCGGCCGTCTCTAGAGCGTATCCCCAAAACGATAGCGGTAAATCAGTAAGAGACATCATAGATCGCACCATATCTAGTAAAGTACGATTACGACGTTCGGACACACCATTACGCTGTGGTGTTCCGGGTGGCGTGAGTTGCGAAACTATTCCACAATTTTTCAAATGTACACCAAACTCGTAACTCAAATATTCTCCTCCACGATCAGATCGTAGAAACTTTATTTTCTTGTTACGATGATTTTCAACTTCACTCTGAAATTCCTTGAACTTTTCAAATGTTTCAGACTTATGTTTCATTAAGTAGATATACCCATATCTGCTTAAATCATCTGTGAAGGTGAGAAAATAACGATATCCGCCACGAGCCTCAATATTCATCGGACCACATACATCTGTATGTATGATTTCCAACAAATCTGTTGCTCTCTCCATAGTACCGGAGAACGGTGTTTTGGTCATCTTGCCCATGAGGCACGGTTCGCAAGTACCAAGTGATTCATAATCAAGTGGTTCCAAAAGTCCATCAGAATGGAGTTTCTTCATGCGCTTTACACCGATATGACCTAAACGGCAGTGCCACAAATAAGTTGCACTCTCATTATCAACTCTGCATCTTTTGGCTTCAACATTATGAATATGTGTGTTACTACTATCGAGATTCAACAAGAATAGACCACTCTTCAAGGGTGCATGACCATAAAAGATATTACTCATATAAATAGAACAACCATTATTCTCTGATTTAAATGAATAACCGTCTCGCATCAAACAAGATCCAGATATAATGTTCATGCTTAACGCTGGCACCAAATAACAATTATTTAGGTCTAATACTAATCCCGAAGGTAGATGTAGAGGTAGCGTGCCGACTGCGATCACATCGACTTTGGAACCGTTTCCCACGCGCATCGTCACCTCGTCCTTAACCAATCTTCGCTTAATCCGTAGTCCCTGTTTCGAGTTGCAAATATTAGCAACAGAACCAGTATCAAATACCCAGGTGCTACTGCGAGCATTAGTAAGGTACACATCAATAACATGTATATCACATATACCTTTGTTCACCTTGCCATCCTTCTTATCCGCCAAATACTTGGGGCAGTTCCGCTTCCAGTGACCAGTCTGCTTGCAATAGAAGCACTCAGTTTCAGGCTTAGGTCCAGGTTTGGGTTTCTTCTCTTGAGTAGCAACTTGCTTGCCGTTCTTTTTGAAGTTCCCCTTCTTCTTCCCTTTGCCCTTTTTCTTGAAACTAGTGGTCTTGTTGACCATCAACACTTGATGCTCCTTCTTGATTTCTACCTCCGCAGCTTTCAGCATCGCGAAGAGCTCGGGAATAGTCTTGTTCATCCCTTGCATATTATAGTTCATCACGAAGCTCTTGTAGCTTGGTGGCAGTGATTGAAGAATTCTGTCAATGACGCAATCATCTGGAAGATTAACTCCCAATTGAATCAAGTGATTATTATACCCAGACATTTTGAGTATATGCTCACTGACAGAACTGTTCTCCTCCATCTTGCAGCTATAGAACTTATTGGAGACTTCATATCTCTCAATCCGGGCATTTGCTTGAAATATTAACTTCAACTCCTGGAACATCTCATATGCTCCATGACGTTCAAAACGTCGTTGAAGTCCCGATTCTAAGCCGTAAAGCATGGCACACTGAACTATCGAGTAGTCATCAGCTTTGCTCTGCCAGACGTTCATAACATCCGGCGTTGCTCCTGCAGCAGGCCTGGCACCCAGCGGTGCTTCCAGGACGTAATTCTTCTGTGCAGCAATGAGGATAATCCTCAAGTTACGGACCCAGTCCGTGTAATTGCTACCATCATCTTTCAACTTTGCTTTCTCAAGGAACGCATTAAAATTCAACGGAACAACAGCACGAGCCATCTATCTACAATCAAACATAAACAAGCAAGATACTAATCAGGTACTAAGTTTCATGATAAATTTAAGTTCAGTTAATCAAATTAATTAAAGAACTCCCACTTAGATAGACATCCCTCTAATCCTCTAAGTGATTACGTGATCCAAATCAACTAAACCATAACCGATCATCACGTGAGATGGAGTAGTTTTCAATGGTGAACATCGTTATGTTGATCATATCTACTATATGATTCACGCTCGACCTTTCGGTCTCCGTGTTCCGAGGCCATATCTGTATATGCTTGGCTCGTCAAGTATAACCTGAGTATTCCGCGTGTGCAACTGTTTTGCACCCGTTGTATTTGAACGTAGAACCTATCACACCCGATCATCACGTGGTGTCTCAGCACGAAGAACTTTCGCAACGGTGCATACTCAGGGAGAACACTTCTTGATAATTTAGTGAGAGATCATCTTATAATGCTACCGTCAATCAAAGCAAGATAAGATGCATAAAAGGATAAACATCACATGCAATCAATATAAGTGATATGATATGGCCATCATCATCTTGTGCTTGTGATCTCCATCTCCGAAGCACCGTCGTGATCACCATCGTCACCGGCGTGACACCTTGATCTCCATCGTAGCATCGTTGTCGTCTCGCCAAGCTTATGCTTCTACGACTATCACTACCGCTTAGTAATAAAGTAAAGCATTACATCGCGATTGCATTGCATACAATAAAGCGACAACCATATGGCTCCTGCCAGTTGCCGATAACTTGGTTACAAAACATGATCATCTCATACAATAAAATTCAGCATCATGTCTTGACCATATCACATCACAACATGCCCTGCAAAAACAAGTTAGACGTCCTCTACTTTGTTGTTGCAAGTTTTACGTGGCTGCTACGGGCTTAAGCAAGAACCAATCTCACCTACGCATCAAAACCACAACGATAGTTTGTCAAATAGACTCCGTTTTAACCTTCGCAAGGACCGGTCGTATCCATACTTGGTTCAACTAAAGTTGGAGAGACAGTCGCCCGCAAGCCACCTATGTGCAAAGCACGTCGGGGGAACCGGTCTCGCGTAAGCGTACGCGTAATGTTGGTCCGGGTCGTCTCGTCCAACAATGCCGCCGAACCAAAGTATGACATGCTGGTAGGCAGTATGACTTATATCGCCCACAACTCACTTGTGTTCTACTCGTGCATATAACATCAACATAAATAACCTAGGCTCGGATGCCACTGTTGGGTTTCGTAGTAATTTCAAAAAAATTCCTACGCACACGCAAGATCATGTGATGCATAGCAACGAGAGGGGAGAGTGTTGTCTACGTACCCACGCAGACCGACTGCGGAAGCGTTGACACAACGTAGAGGAAGTAGTCGTACGTCTTCACGATCCAACCGATCAAGCACCGAAACTACGGCACCTCCGAGTTCGAGCACATGTTCAGCTCGATGACGATCCCCGGACTCCGATCCAGCAAAATGTCGGGGAAGAGTTCCGTCAGCACGACGGCGTGGTGACGATCTTGATGTACTACAGCAGCAGGGCTTCGCCTAAACTCCGCTACAGTATTATCGAGGACTATGGTGGCTGGGGGCACCGCACACGGCTAAGGAATAGATCACGTGGATCAACTTGTGTGTTCTAGGGTGCCTCTGCCTCAGTATATAAAGGACTAGAGGGGGGAGGCTGGCCGGCCAAGGTGTGGCGCGCCAGGAGAGTCCTACTCCCTCTGGGAGTAGGATCCCCCCTCCCAATCCTAGTTGGAATAGGATTCGCAGAGGGGGAAAAGAGAGAGAGGGGGCCGGCCACCTCTCCTAGTCCTAATAGGACTAGGGGAAGGGGGAGGCGCGCAGCCCATGTAGGGCTGCCTCTTCTCTTTTCCACTAAGGCCCATCATGGCACATTTAGCTCCCGGGGGGTTCCGGTAACCTTCCCGGTACTCCGGTAAAATCCCGATTTTACCCGGAACACTTCCGATATCCAAACATAGGCTTCCAATATATCAATCTTTACGTCTCGACCATTTCGAGACTCCTCGTCATGTCCGTGATCACATCCGGGACTCCGAACAACCTTCGGTACATCAAAATGCATAAACTCATAATATAACTGTCATCGTAACCTTAAGCGTGCGGACCCTACGGGTTCGAGAACAATGTAGACATGACCGAGACACGTCTCCGGTCAATAACCAATAGCGGGACCTGGATGCCCATATTGGCTCCTACATATTCTACGAAGATCTTTATCGGTCAGACCGCATAACAACATACGTTGTTCCCTTTGTCATCGGTATGTTACTTGCCCGAGATTCGATCGTCGGTATCCAATACCTAGTTCAATCTCGTTACCGGCAAGTCTCTTTACTCGTTCTGTAATACATCATCCTGCAACTAACTCATTAGTTGCAATGCTTGCAAGGCTTATGTGATGTGCATTACCGAGAGGGCCCAGAGATACCTCTCCGACAATCGGAGTGACAAAACCTAATCTCGAAATACGCCAACCCAACATGTACCTTTGGAGACACCTGTAGTACTCCTTTATAATCACCCAGTCACGTTGTGACGTTTGGTAGTACCCAAAGTGTTCCTCCGGTAAACGGGAGTTGCATAATCTCATAGTTACAGAAACATGTATAAGTCATGAAGAAAGCAATAGCAACATACTAAACGATCGGGTGCTAAGCTAATGGAATGGGTCATGTCAATCAGATCATTCTCTTAATGATGTGATCCCGTTAATCAAATAACAACTCATTGTTCATGGTTAGGAAACATAACCATCTTTGATTAACGAGCTAGTCAAGTAGAGGCATACTAGTGACACTTTGTTTGTCTATGTATTCACACATGTATTATGTTTCCGGTTAATACAATTCTAGCATGAATAATAAACCTTTTATCATGATTATAAGGAAATAAATAATAACTTTATTATTGCCTCTAGGGCATATTTCCTTCATCGGCCATATGGGTGCCTAACTCAGAACCGGCCCACAATGGTCTTTGAACTTATAACCCCTGCTACAGCAGCTTAGAATAGGCAACTGGTGCGGTCCACATTCATGCCGATGGATGTTGATCTTATACTGGGAATCCCTCTATGCACTCGAAACATGTCAAATTTTTGGGCTTGGCACTATGAAAAACATGGCACTTTTTCGGTCAGGTCAGCTTACAAGATGATCATTGCAACAAGGCAGCGCAGAGAGGCGTGGCCGGAGGGATCGGCAGGCCCGTCCAGTACCAGGGCGGAGACAGGAGCGTGGAAATCATTGTGGAATACTGAAGTCCCGGGCAAGGTCAAAGTGTTTTTGTGGAGATTATCTAAGCAGTCGCTTCCAAATGACGTTCGTGCATATCGCCACATGGCAGACTCCAGTATGTGCGGGTTTTGTGGGATACAGGACTCGTGGCGACATTCGCTATTGGAGTGCACCGCATCGCGGAGTGTGTGGGCGTTGGGTGATGATGAAGTGATGCATAAAATCATAGCTACCACAGAGCCTAATGCTAAAAACTGGCTGTTCACACTGATCGAGAGCCTGCCGCATGATAAGTATGTCCGTTTGGCGGTCACGACGTGGTCGATCTGGCATGCCCGCTGTAAAGCCATTCATGAGGCGATCTTCCAAAGCCCACATCAGACACATTTCTTCATCAACAGGTTCATCACTGAACTCGGTATTATCTATGATGCAAACCGACGCCCACAATAGCATGTGGCTCCAGCCAGGCAACAGCGACAGAACCAAAAGAGGCCACCTCCTGAATATTACAAAATACATGTTGACGCAGGTGTTCGCGCCAGAAAAGGAGGATCGGCTGCTGCACTATGCAGGGATGATGCGGGGAACAACATTGGGGCCTCGGCGTTGGTTCTGGAGGGCGTCACCGACCCTGCATCTTTGGAAGCGATAGCATGCCGTGAAGTGTTGTGCTTGGCGGAAGATCTGAATATCTACAACTTTGTCATTGCATCAGACTGCAAATAGGTCGTGGTAGATATTGGCCAAAATGCTAGAGGAAGATATGGAGCAATAATCAGCGAGATTCACCTTAAAGCTGCTAATGTTCAATGTAAATTTACTTTTGAATGTCGTGCTGCGAATTATGAAGCACATAGTTTAGCGAAATTTTCCTTTTCTAGAGGTCTTGGTCGTCATGTCTGGTTTGACGTTCCGTATGTATCTCACTTTATGTGGCTTTTGATGAATAAAATTATTTATCACCCCTAAAAAAACATCAGCCATCAGGAACACAGTGCCTGGCCGGTGAGCGGTGATCACTGGATCGGTGCTGGAATAGAGAGAGCTAGAGGAGAGGGTGTCCTATCGTGAAAAATACTTGGATCCGTTCTGTCTCGATCAAATAACGGCACCTGACGCTGACCTCCCGGTGCCTGCCAGAGGTGGCCAGTTTCCGTGCATGTTAAACACAAGGTAAATTGGTTCCTCTCCTTCGGATCACACTCATCGTACGTTCAGAAAAGGGGAAAAAAAACATAACACCTACTCCAACTCTAGACATGTAACGTAGGTACAGAGATGTTCTTCGATTCGTTTATTGCGTCACGTAGCCGCCTCTTGACCTAGCCAGCCGCCGCCTCCAAAAAGCTAGGATAGTCTGCCTCCTGTCGGCGCCGGCGTCGGTCCGTCCCGTTTTTGATGGTGAGCTTTGTTAAGGTTTGTGTCCTGCTCAGGAAAGCGAGACGACGGTGGCTCCCTGAAGATGAAATAAAGGTTTCCTCGCCTAGCCCCCGTTCCGGTGATGCGTCTAGCGTTATCGGTGGGCGTGTGGAGGTGTGTTTCCGGCGGATCTGTCTTTAGTGGATTTGCTCGGATATGTTCGTCGTTCATTTTCGTTCGTGTGTCTTTAGATTGGATCCTTTTGATCTACACTCTTCATCTGCGGCGGTTGCTATTCTGGTGCGTTGGTTCTATGAGGCCTTAGCACGATGACTTCCCGACTGTCTACTACAACAAGGTTTGCCCGGCTCGGGCGAGGAAGGGGCGATGACAGCGGCGCGCCTTCGGCTCGTTTCAGTGTTTGTAGTCGTCGCTAGGTGGTCTATGGATCTGGATGTAATTTTTATTATTTCTATTGTTCGTTGTACTATCATGATTGAAGATGAATAGATTGAAAGTTTTCCCGCAAGAAAAACTCTAGATTGATAGCCCAGCTGCGAACCGACCCGTGGTTGGATGGTTTAAGAGACAATGACATCCCTAGCTCATCAGGATTTAAGTCATGTTGCTCCCATTATTTCTAGATTTATGTCAGAATTCTTGCGATGCGCTTTCGATGAGAGGAGATGTATCCGTCACCGACAAGACGCTTACAATGACTTCATAAATCTTAGTATAATATATCGGTTTAGTCTCTCGAACGTGCTCGTAAGGATAGGGTGTTTGTGTGTGCATTTATAAAGTGAGTGTATGTACATATGTAACGTTTGTACTGTGCTTAAATAAAAAAGACGGGTAGCTCGGCTCGATCGTGCCGCGAGTGCCCCACCGTGTTTGTTATCGTCAACGTCACCCAGACGAACGGTCGCCGTGCGGCCGCAACCAATCCGTTTCGACACCTGTGCCAGCGGAGTCGGCCTCGACGCGCACCGAGCGCAAGAAAAAATCTAGGCAAAACGGACTGAGCCGACGGGGGAGACGGCCGCGGGCGTCCTTCTGGACGCCCCACGCCCCCTTTCTCCATTGAGCCGATCGTCGACCCGGAAACGGGCGGGCGCGCGGCCCGGTCGAGCGGCCCGGCGGTGGTTGGCTTTCCCGAACCACGCGCGGGGTTCCTAGCGCTTCACTGTCGCTGCCGTTGCCCATGTGAGGCGTGCGCCGATCGATCGCCTCGACGTACGTATCCAGCGGCGCGGTCATGGATGGCGCGCCAGGATGGATGGATAGGGTCGTCTCGTCTCTAGATGCACGTGCCGCAGCGCATGTAACCAACCAACCGTACGCGCGCCGCTGTCAGCGGATGGTTGCGATGTGACAGAGGCCGTTTCACAGGGGGGACGACGACCCCGACGACGAGACGTGCCGGCCGTACTCCTAGCGGCTCCCCTCCCAGCGTGTCATGCACGTCTCACCCAATCGCGGCCGTGCGGGAGGACGCGAGGGGCCAACCGCCCTCGCCCTCGGCCAGGAGGGAGGGCACGTACGGCTATTTGATTGGCCGGCGTGCGTGCGGGCCCTGCGCGCGTACGCAGGGGCCAGTACAGTCACCTGCGTGGATCGGTCCGGCTTACCGGCCGGCGATCTGGCGTGGCGAGCGAGCGCATGCACGGGTCGGGCCGTCGTCGTCGACGACGGCCAGGTTGGTCGTGGGGACGTGCGCGTACTTGGCAGGCCTCCGATTCGGTGCTCTGTGTGCTTCGGTTCGTTCGTTTCGTTGGTGGGTCCCTGCGACGGGTCGTGCTCGGCGTGTCCTAGGTGAGCGGCGGGGCCGGTAGCTTGGGTGGCTGGTCGCAACCGTACGGCACGGGCCAACTAGCCTTTGTGAGTTTTTTTTGTCCACCAATGATGCTCAATTTTTGTTTACTCAGGGCATCTCTAATGCCGACCTCTAAAACGGACACTGTATTTGTCTTGGGAGGCACAAAGAAGATGAAAAAAGAGCTAAATAATTTTTGATGCACTCAATGAAGCTCTAGGGACTACTGTGGTGCTAGCGCCGTCGAACTTCACCAAACCTTTCATCGTGGAAATCGATACTTGTGACAAAGGCATTGGCATGGTATTAAAGCAAGACGGGCATCCTATTGCCTACCTGAGCAAAGCATGGGGGCGAAGGTCAGCAGGGTTGTCCACCCACGAAAAAGAGTGCATGGCCATCTTGCATGTTGTCGACCAATGGCTCTCCTACCTGCAAATGTTTCGTCATCCGCACAGACCAAAAGAGTTTGCTCCACCTCGAGAAGCAACGGTTGAACATCGTTTGGCAACACAAGGCCTTGTCCAAATTGCTTGGCCTTCAATACCGAATCTGCTACAATTGGGTGGAGGAAATTGCGATGCGGGTGCTCTTTTGCGTCATGCGCATGAACAAGGTGATATGGTGGTGGCTATTATGGAGTGCAAAGCTCCTTGGCTCGAAGAGGTGCATAAGGGGGTACAGGTGGATGTGCACTGTCAGAAACTGCTAACAGTTTTGGCAACCGAAAAATAACAGGGCCCATTCACTCTACAATAAGGGTTGTCGCGCTACAAGGGAAGAATTTGGTTGGGTCGGAACCACGACATGCAGAGGCGTGCCACCTCTGCTTTGCACGATGTAGCGACATGAGACCATTCCGGTTACCCAGTGACCTTGGTGCGTATCAAGCAACACTTTGCCTGGTCAGGCATGTGGCACGCTGTGAAGGAGTTTGTGCAAACCTGTCAAGTATGTCAGCAGGCCAAACCTAAAAGGTCGCATTATTCGGGACTGCTACAACCCATTCCAATTTCGTGCCAGCAGCCTTAGTAGCCACCATAGACTTCATCGATGGTCTTCCACTGTCAGCATGGTTCATTTGCATTATGCTAGTGGTTGTCAAGCTAGCAAATTACTCCCACTTTGCTCCCCTTGTGCATCCGTTTACAACTCAAGTAGTGGCTCAACATTTCATGGACCGCGTCTACAAACATCACAGTATGCCTCAGTCCTTTATCTATGTTTGGGACCTATCTTCACTAATCGTTTCTGGCAACACCTCTTGAAGCTAACGAGGACTGAGCTATATCTACGCAAGGCAAGGCAACAACAGACGGATGGATAGACCAAGAGGGTCAACTAATGCCTCGAGACCTTCTTGGATTGCTACGTGCAAGCTTCACCACGCCAATGATCCAAGTTGCTCTCCCTCATGGAATTCTGGTACAACACTAGCACTCACTCGAGCTTGGGCAAATCACCTTCCGCGATGTTGTATGGACGCGAATCGCGGCCGCTGGGTTTGGTTGCCGTTGATGCATGCCAGCCAATGGATGTTAAAGCATGGTTAGAAGAGCTACAGTTGATGCTGGAGTTGGTCAAGCTGAAGGAAATATGCCTTAGAGGCAATAATAAAGTTGTTATTTTATATTTCCTTATTCATGATAAAGGTTTATTATTCATGCTAGAATTGTATTGATCGAAAAACTTAATACATGTGTGAATACATAAACAAACACCGTGTCGCTAGTGAGCCTCTACTAGACTAGCTCATTGATCAAAGATGGTTAAGGTTTCCTAACCATGGACATGAGTTGTCATTTGATAATAGGATCACATCATTAGGAGAATGATGTGATGGACAAGACCCATCCGTTAGCTTAGCATAATGATCGTTCAATTTTATTGCTATTGCTTTCTTCATGTCAAATACATATTCCTTCGACTATATGAGATTATGCAACTCCCGGATACCGGAGGAATGCCTTGTGTGCTATCACATATCACAACGTAACTGGGTGATTATAAAGATGCTCTGCAGGTATCTCCGAAGGTGTTTGTTGAGTTGGCATAGATCGAGATTAGGATTTGTCATTCCGAGTTTCGTAGAGGTAGCTCTGGGTCCTCTCGGTAATACACATCATAAGCTTGCAAGCAAACGAATAAGGAGTTAGTCATGAGGTGATGTATTACGGAATGAGTAAAGAGACTTGGCGGTAACGAGATTGAACTAGGTATGAAGATACCGACGATCGAAACTCGGGCAAGTACATACCGACAGACAAAGGGAATAACGTATGTTGTCATAACGGTTCGACCGATAAAGATCTTCGTAGAATATGTAGGAGACAATATGGGCATCCAGGTTCCGCTATTGGTTATTGACCGGAGAGGTGTCTCGATCATGTCTACATAGTTCTCGAACTTGTAGGATCTGCACGCTTAATGTTTGTTGACAATATAGTATTATGTGAGTTATGTGATTTGGTGAGCGAATGTTGTTCAGAGTCCCGGATGAGATCGCGGACATAACAAGGAGTCTCGAAATGGTCGAGAGGTAAAGATTGATATATAGGACGATGGTATTCGAACACCGGAAGCGTTCCGGAAGGTATCAGGTATTTATCAGAGTACCGGAGGGGTTACCGGACACCCCGGGGGAATATATGGGCCATATGGGCCATGAGTGGGGAGCACACCAGCACACAAGGGGTGGCTTGCCCCCCTATGGCGGGAGGCCGATTGGGATAAGGAAAAGAGGGGGTTCGGCCCCCTTCCTTCTACCCCTTCCCTTTTCTCCCCGATGTATTATGAAAGGGGGCGGGGCACTTGGGGAAACCCCAAGTAGGATTCGGATCCTACTTGGGGCGCACCCTTAAATCTAAGAACAATTTTTAGAAAACTGGGTGAGATGGTTTGGTTTTTATGTTGGGCTTAATTGGTTTGGTTTATATTGGGTCAAGACTTTTTTCAGTTCAGTTTAGTTTGGGTATGTGAGAAACCAGTTCAGGTATAATTGGTTATGGGCCTAAATAGTTTGGGTATTAGGGGCTACAAACTACGGGTCCAACCCGGTTTCTAAGCTGGTTTCTCGCCTCAACACCCAGCGAGCAACGGAAAGGGACCGAGAAAAAAAGAGAGAAATCCATCTTCCTCCCGACTCCCCAATCAGTCGCACCATCCTTCCTCCCCACTGACAAATCCGACATGAAGTCTTGCTGTGCCGCTTGCTGCTTCCCCGGCATGGAGAGGTCGCCGCAGGAGCCGCGTCAGTGGTAGCTGACCACGCCGAGAAAGCCACGACCGCGCCAAGAAAGCCGCGGGCGCCGGCAACGGCGTGCCAGAAGCGGTTGTTCCTAACCCCAGTGGGCCATGGACGATAGGATGTCGAGAGCCACCAGACCCTGCAACGAACAAGCTCCCTGCAGCCAATTCTTAACCCCATCTCGCAAGATCCATGAGCTCTCCGCCCACGATGGGCGCCGTCAAGAAGCGCCAGGACGAGCGCGCGGCGGCGATGGAGCCGTCCTTCCAGAGTGTGGCGCTCATCCTCTGCTCCACGAGCTGACGGGCATCATCGGCACCTCGCTCCTCGACATCCTGACGCGCGACGACACCCTCGGTGGGCAATGGAAGGTATGCGCGATCTCCCGCTGCACGCCGTGCACCTGGTCGACCCCACTGTCGTCCCCTGCTGTCACACACCTGCAGCTCGACCTTGCCAGAGCGTGGCTGAGGCACTCGGGTCGCTCGCCGACGTCATCCACGTCGAGTGATCGAGCCACCCGATTGACGACTAGAATCGGGAGGTCAATGCTGGCATGCTCTGCAACGTGCTTATCCAGGCACTTCGTTCAGCTATGCTCCACACAGCTATGGTCCGCTCCTAGCTAAGAGTAACCAACCTGAACCTATAAGCTAAACCCATGGTTCGTATCAATAGTTTAGTTCGGTTTAGGTGGATATAACTTCTGGTTTAGTTTGGTTTGGGTCAAAGTACGCCTTTCAATGGGTTAGTTTGGTTTGTTTTTTCTAAATTTGACATGTGGGTTCAGTTTGGGTATGGTTCAGTTCCCCAACCATTGCCAGATTTACACACCCTGGCTGCCTCCCCTCTCCCTCCCACCTATATATATGTGGGGGGCGCCTTAGCACACCCCAGACAATTGCCTAGCCGTGTGCGGCGCCCCCCTCCACCGTTTACACCCTCGGTCATGTTTTCGTAGTGCTTAGGTGAAGCCCTGAGCTGAACGTGTGCAGAACACGGAGGTGTTGTGCGTTCAGTAATTGATCGGTTGAAGCGCGAAGAAGTTCGACTACATCAACCGCATTGTTTAACGCTTCCGCTTATGGTCTACGAGGGTACGTAGACACACTCTCCCCCTCATTGCTATGCATCTTCATGGATAGATCATTGCGTGTGTGTAGAAAAAAAATTGTTTTCCATGCAATGATTCCCTGCACAAGCAATACTTGCATCAGGTGCAAAAAGCATGAATGAATAGGTGGACAAACATTGTACAGATCGATCATTTGATACTTCTCCAACGTATCTATAATTTTTGATTGCTCCATGCTATTATATTAACTATTTTGGATGTTAATGGGCTTATTTTTACACTTTCATATTATTTTTGGGACTAACCTATTAACCGGAGGCCCAACCCAAATTGCTGTTTTTTTGCCTATTTTAGAGTTTTGCCGAAAAGGAATATCAAACGGAGTCCAAACGGAATGAAACCTTTGGGAGCATTATTTTTGGAACAAACGTGATCCAGGAGACTTGGAGTGGACGTCAAGAAACAATCGAGGAGGCCACGAGGCAGGGGGGTGCGCCCTCCACCCTCGTGGGCCCCTTGTTGCCCCACCGACCTACTTGTTCCTCCTATATATATATCCATATACCCCGCAAACATCTAGGAGCACCACGGAACCCTATTTCCACCGCCGCAACCTTCTGTACCCAAGAGATCCCATCTTGGGGCCTTTTCCGGAGCTCCGCCGGAAGGGGCATTGATCACGGAGGGCCTCTACATCAACTCCATGGCCCCTCCGATGATGTGTGAGTAGTTTACTTCATACCTTCAGGTCCATAGCTAGTAGCTAGATGGCTTCTTCTCTCTCTTTGGATCTCAATACAAAGTTCTCCTCGATTCTCTTGGAGGTCTATTTGATATAATCTTCTTTTGCGGTGTGTTTGTCGAGATCCGATGAATTGTGGGTTTATGATCAAGTTTATCTATGAACAATATTTGAATCTTCTCTGAATTCTTTTATGTATGGTTGGTTTATCTTTGCAAGTCTCTTCAAATTATCAGTTTGGTTTGGCCTACTAGATTGATCTTTCTTGCAATGGGAGAAGTGCTTAGCTTTGGGTTCAATCTTGCGGTGCTCGATCCCAGTGACAGAAAGGGAACCGACACGTATTGTATTGTTGCCATCGAGGATAAAAAGATGGGGTTTACATCATATTGCATGAGTTTATCCCTCTACATCATGTCATCTTGCTTAAGGCGTTACTCCGTTCTTACGAACTTAATACTCTAGATGCATGCTGGATAGCGGTCGACGTGTGGAGTAATAGTAGTACATGCAGAATTGTTTCGGTCTACTTGTCTCGGACGTGGTGCCTATATACATGATCATGCCTAGATATTCTCATAATTATTTGCTTTTCTATCAATTGGTCGACAGTAATTTGTTCACCCACCGTAATACTTATGCTATCTTGAGAGAAGCCACTAGTGAAACCTATGGCCCCCGGGTCTATTCTCCATCATACAAGTTTCCAATCTATTTTATTTTGCAATCTTTACTTTCAATCTATATCATAAAAATACCAAAAATATTTATATTATTATTATCATCTCTATCAGATCTCACTCTTGCAAGTGGCCGTGAAGGGATTGACAACCCCTTTATCGCGTTGGTTGCGAGGTTCTTATTTGTGTGTGTAGGTACGAGGTGACTCGCGCGTGGTCTCCTACTAGATTGATACCTTGGTTCTCAAAAACTGAGGGAAATACTTACGTTGCTTTACTGCATCACCCTTTCCTCTTCAAGGGAAAACCGATGCAGTGCTCAAGAGGTAGCATCATTCCAGTAGGGGGGCTAGGTGTTCCTGAAGCTATAGCCTTACGTCCAGTCCTCCATAGCCCAATGAGCTTACCACAAGCTGGCGTTACTTCGGACCATTACCAGTAACTGCAAAGATATGAACTATGGCATACCGCCTACAACTTCCGCGAGACTCCCTGGTTCACCCAACATTTCATGTGTCATAGCTCAAGACGGTGCATCTTCGCCTAGAGCAGCCAGTGAGCGTGCTTCCTTCTACAAACATTGAGTTCCTGGTCCCCTTGAAGGTGCTCAAGTACAATTGGTGCAAGACGGCAAACAAGATGGTGCGACAAGATTGGCCCGTTGGAAAGGAATAGCAGACGACTACACCACCTGGGAAGACCTTGAAGATCTTCGTCAGCGATTCCCTCAAGCTCTAGCCTGGGTGCCGCTGTAGATCATGCCCCAACGGGACAAGCATACAAGGCCAATTGGACGATGAGGCAGGCCTCACACACTGGTCGCACTCCACGGCGGACAAGACCACTTGGGAAGACATCGACCGCCTTTGCCAATGTTTCCCTAATGCTCCAACTTGGGGACAAGCTGGAGTTCAAGGAGAGGGGATTCTCAGCGACACCCTGAGAACAACATCCACCTTGACCGTGCCAAGCGTGACTACACCGGCTGGGAGGGAACGACATGCCAGGCCCACCAAAACTAGGAAGGCAACAACGGGGTGATTGGGCCGAAGTCAGTGAATGGCCCAAGCACGAAAAGAAGGAACCAATAGTTAATCATTGTGTTACGGCTGCCCCAGTGTTATCCAGAGAATCACAAATGGCGGTGGCGGCTCTCTTCCCTTTCTCCTTCGTGGCTACCTTCCTATTTCGCTCATGGAGCGTGTAACTGCCACTAAGTGTTGGGGAACATAGTAATTTCAAAAAATTTCCTACGCACACGCAAGATCATGGTGATGCATAGCAACGAGAGGGGAGAGTTTCATCCACGTACCGTCATAGACCGTAAGCGGAAGCGTTATGAGAACGCGGTTGATGTAGTTGTATGTCTTCACGATACGACCGATCCAAGTACCAAACGTACGACACCTCCGAGTTCAGCACACGTTCAGCTCGTTGATGTCCCACGAACTCCGATCCAGCAGAGCTTCGAGGGAGAGTTCTGTCAGCATGACGGTGTGATGACGACGATGATGATGCTACCGACGCAGGGCTTCTCCCAAGCACTGCTACGATATGACCGAGGTGGATTATGGTGGAGGGGGGCACCGCACACGGCTAAAAGATCAGCTGATCAACTTGTGTGTCTTGGGGTGCCCTCCTGCCCCCGTATATAAAGGATCAAGGGGGGAGGCCGACCGGCCCTAGCAGGGCGCGCCAGGAGGAGTCCTATTCCCACCGGGAGTAGGATTCCCCCCTTCCCTAGTTGGACTAGGAGATAAGGAAGGGGGAGAGAGGGAGGAAGGAAAGAGGGCGCCACCCCCCTCCTAGTCCAATTCGGACCAGAGGGAGAGGGGGCGCGCGGCCTGCCCTGGTCTCCTCTCTCTCTCTCTCCACTATGGCCCAATAAGGCCCATACATTTACTGAGGAGTTCCGGTAACCCCCCGGTACTCCGGTAAAATCCCGATTTCACCTGAAACTATGCCGATGTCCAAATATAGGCTTCCAATATATCAATCTTTATGTCTCGACCATTTTGAGACTCTTCTTCATGTCCGTGATCATATCCGGGACTCCGAACTACCTTCGGTACATCAAAACACATAAGCTCATATTATCGATCGTCACCGAACTTTAAGCGTGCGGACCCTACGAGTTCGAGAACTATGTAGACATGACCGAGACTCGTCTCCGGTCAATAACCAATAGCGGAACCTGGATGCTCATATTGGTTCCTACATATTCTACGAAGATCTTTATCGGTCAAACTGCATAACAACATACGTTGTTCCCTTTGTCATCGGTATGTTACTTGCCCGAGATTCGATCGTCGGTATCCTTATACCTAGTTCAATCTCGTTATCGGCAAGTCTCTTTACTCGTTCCGTAATGCATCATCTCGCAATTAACTCATTAGTCACAATTCTTGCAAGGCTTATAGTGATGTCCATTACCAAGAGGGCCTAGAGATACCTCTCCGACAATCGGAGTGACAAATCCTAATCTCGATCTATGCCAAATCAACAAGTACCATCGGAGACACCTGTAGAGCACCTTTATAATCACCCAGTTATGTTGTGACGTTTGGTAGCACACAAAGTGTTCCTCCGATACT
Organism: Triticum aestivum; assembly: GCF_018294505.1. Classification (NCBI taxonomy): domain Eukaryota; kingdom Viridiplantae; phylum Streptophyta; class Magnoliopsida; order Poales; family Poaceae; genus Triticum; species Triticum aestivum. Next base: position 470,875,979 of record NC_057794.1, read on the forward strand.
CGGGAGTTGCATAATCTCACAGTCACAGGAACATGTATAAGTCATGAAGAAAGCAATAGCATTCTCTAATGATGTGATCATCGTGCTAAGCTAACGGAATGGGTTAAGTCAATCACATCATTCTCTAATGATGTGATCCCATTAATCAAATGACAACTCATGTCTATGGTTAGGAAACATAACCATCATTGATTCAACGAGCTAGTCAAGTAGAGGCAAACTAGTGACACTCTGTTTGTCTATGTATTCACACATGTACTAAGTTTCCGGCTAATACAATTCTAGCATGAATAATAAACATTTATCATGATATAAGGAAATATAAATAACAACTTTATTATTGCCTCTAGGGCATATTTCCTTCACTAAGGGCATCTCCAACGGCGACCCGAAAATTTTCTCCTACATCCATCCACGGACAGGGGGACCAGTCCACAGACACGGATGCGGGAGGCCATCATCCAACCGTAGCCGCATAAATTTCAAACTCTTTATTAATGAACTGGATGAAATTCATACAAACTCGACCGGATTTCATATAAACATGACGGATTTCATACAAACCGGACGAAAACGCTTACATTTTGGACATATTTTCGACTTAAAAGGTAAAACTATGTGCACGAACGATCGTGCAGAGCTCCACTCCCACGACACAGATACACTATACTAGTCTTCGGCCAGCCGTGGCGGATCCCTTTGTCTACCCCACGTCTGGCAACCAGCTAACTGGATTACCGGGAGTCCCGGAGGCATATTATTCCCCCATATCTTCCCAATGTCCAGCTGCACCGCTCATCAGAGTGGCAAAGAGGGTGCTTCGGCCGGAGAGGAAGGGTGCTTCTATGGAGCTCAGGCGGGTGCCCAGGATGGTGTGAGATAAAAAAGAACCAGCTAGGTCATCGGCGGTGGCCTCCCGTGTTCCACTTCTCCTCAATGATGGCGGCGGGCGCAGATGTGCAGGTAGCCACCTCATCCACATCTGTGTAGTCGGCTTCTTTCTCTGCCTACATGGCGTGGTCGCAGGCACTGGAGGCAACGACTCCCGTGCCTCCATGCTCCCCGTCATGCCGGCCTGGAGCAACTGCTACTTCTCCGCGAGCTAGCTTGGAGCGGCGAGTTGTTTAACCACGCGTCGGCTTGAGGCAGCAACTTGCTCCGTCGGGCTAGGCGAGCGAGGTGGAGCAGCGAGCTGTCTCGCTTGTATCCACCGGGATCGGTGAGGGAGTCCTGGACTAAGGGTTCCTCGGGCGTCCGGGCTGTTAGCCATGGGATGGACTGATGGGATGTGAAGATACGAAGACCGAAGACTGCACCCGTGTCTGGATGGGACTCTCCTTGGCAATCAAATAAGTAGATTCCTTTCTTTGTAACCGACTTTGTGTAACCCTAGATCCTCCCCGTGTCTATATAAACCAGAGGACTTAGTCCGGAGGAAGAAGAATCATTACCATAGTCATACAGGCTAGGCCTTTAGGGTTTAGCCATCTCGATCTCGTGGTAGATCAACTCTTGTAATACTCATATTCATCAAGATCAATCAAGCAGGAAGTAGGGTATTATCTCCATAGAGAGGGCCCGAACCTGGGTAAACATCGTGTCCCCTGTCTCCTGTTACCATCGACCTTAGACGCACAGTTCGGGACCCCCTACCCGAGATCCGCCAGTTTTGACACCGACATTGGTGCTTTCATTGAGAGTTCCACTATGCCGTCCTCAAAAGGTTTGATGGCTCCTTCAATCAGCCACAACGACACTGTCCA